>NW_026782489.1:0-200000 GCF_031769215.1 Ylistrum balloti
TTACAACCATCTCATTCTCACCGAGTTCCTTCTGATAATTATCTCCCTTGTGACTTTTCTCTTGGTTACAACCATCTCATTCTCACCGAGTTCCTTCTGATAATTATCTCCCTTGTGACTTTTCTCTTGGTTACAACCATCTCATTCTCACCGAGTTCCTTCTGATAATTATCTCCCTTGTGACTTTTCTCTTGGTTACAACCATCTCATTCTCACCGAGTTCCTTCTGATAATTATCTCCCTTGTGACTTTTTCTCTTGGTTACAACCATCTCATTCTCACCGAGTTCCTTCTGATAATTATCTCCCTTGTGACTTTTCTCTTGGTTACAACCATCTCATTCTCACCGAGTTCCTTCTGATAATTATCTCCCTTGTGACTTTTCTCTTGGTTACAACCATCTCATTCTCACAGAGTTCCTTCTGATAATTATCTCCCTTGTGACTTTTCTCTTGGTTACAACCATCTCATTCTCACCGAGTTCCTTCTGATAATTATCTCCCTTGTGACTTTTCTCTTGGTTACAACCATCTCATTCTCACCGAGTTCCTTCTGATAATTATATCCCTTGTGACTTTTCTCTTGGTTACAACCATCTCATTCTCACCTTGTGTGACTTTTCTCTTGGTTACAACCATCTCATTCTCACCGAGTTCCTTCTGATAATTATCTCCCCTGTGACTTTTCTCTGGTTCACATCCCATTATCACATATCTACTTTACTTGATAAAATCTTGTTGTAATTGTTGATAGACAACAAAAGCATTAGTTTGAATTGAGAGCAATACCATTCAGCTATAACTAACTTTCCTTCACTACACACTACATTGTATTGTATATGCTTACTGAATCAACACCTTAAATATGCTAACGCTATCAGCTATGTTTCTTAATACAGCATAATGCAAAAATTGCTGCTTTCCTATTTTGTGGCTTTAACAGAAAACATCAAAGGAATTATAGATTTATTGATTACATTTTGAAAGTATCTATTTTTTGTAACTTTATTCACTCCTCAAAAATAAAAAATATCTGAACCCCTTAACATTAACAGTACTTGAATATTAGGAGTATTGGCTATTTCCATTTGGCAGTTTCTGTTAATGTTCTAAAAGTGTGCAAGCATCAATTCAAATGAAAAATATTAGGGAGATCAATTCTGAAAGTCAAGGTCACAGTCTGAAACAACCCTAGATAGTCAAGGGCAGTGTCAGAAATAATCCCTGAAAATTCAAGTCACCCTCAGAAATAATCCCACAAAGTCAATGTCATTGTCAGAAATAACCCCTAAAAGTCAAGGTCGCTATCATAAATTCAGAAATAATCCTTTAATGTCAAGGTCACAGTCAAAACTAATCCCTAAAAGTCAAGGGCAGTGTCAAGAATTAACCCTGAGATTCAAAGTCATTATCAGGGATACTGTCTGAGAGTCCAGGGCAATGTCAGAAATAAATTTCATAATCATTAAAGCATGTTGATATGTGGTGTGACTAACACACTGAATCACAGTGGTAATATAATTAATGTTATAGGAATTTTGATATGTGGTGTGACTAACACTCTGAATCACAGTGGTAATATATTTAATGTTATAGGAATTTTGATATGTGGTGTGACTAACACACTGAATCACAGTGGTAATATAATTAATGTTATAGGAATTTTGATATGTGGTGTGACAAACACACTGAATCACAGTGGTAATATAATTAATGTTATAGGAATTTTGATATGTGGTGTGACTAACACTCTGAATCACAGTGGTAATATAATTAATGTTATAGGAATTTTGATATGTGGTGTGACTAACACACTGAATCACAGTGGTAATATAATTAATGTTATAGGAATTTTGATATGTGGTGTGACTAACACACTGAATCACAGTGGTAATATAATTAATGTTATAGGAATTTTGATATGTGGTGTGACTAACACTCTGAATCACAGTGGTAATATAATTAATGTTATAGGAATTTTGATATGTGGTGTGACTAACACTCTGAATCACAGTGGTAATATATTTAATGTTATAGGAATTTTGATTTGGTGTATGTATGAATTTATTCCTTCTTTTCAATGATGTAAGGGTCACTGGAGTATACCAATATTGATACTAAGATATGTCAGCTACTGCTGACAGTTACATAATTAACATACTAAGTTTGTGAGTTTGTACAATATATTATTTGAACATGAGAGAGACTCTGTCAGTAAAAGAATATTCTGAAATTTGAGAAGATTAGCTTATAAATAAGAACAACTTTTAGATGCTGAAATTAAATAACCCCTAATAGATGTATACATTCATTAATGTTGAACCTGATAATTTCTAAAGTGATACATGTTATAGGGTGTGAACACAAAGGTGAACAGTATCAGGATGGTCAGCAGTGGAAGATGGCTGCTAATCCATGTGTGACCTGCTCCTGTACCGCTGGACTCATCACCTGTATGGAGATGCAGTGCTTCAACACCTGTGACAATCCGGTTAATGTTCCTGGCCAGTGTTGTCCTGTGTGTCCCTGTGAGTATCACACTTCAGCAATCACAGTGTTTTGTTTTGAATAGCAATGATGATATCTAAATTGGTTAAGTTTGACTCTTGATATTTTCTAATGAAGTTATGAGAACTTTCTGTCATTGATGTGTACGATAGTAAAAGACATAAATTATGTTTCAGCTTGCCGGTACAATGGTTTGCCCTACTCTGAGGGGCAAAGTTTTAGTCCTAATGGAGATCCATGTGATGTCTGTACCTGTGAAGTAAGTTACCAACCGTCGTAAAACCAGATTTGTTAATGTGAAATATTTCCATTTTTTAATTGCTCAAGAATGATGTTTTCAGGTACTTAGTTCAAATTTGTTATCTGCAGTTGCTGTCATATTAGTATAACAGTTTGTCAGACTGTTGATTTTGGTGTATTTGTCAGAGCGGCGGCCTGAAATGTCACCACGAGAGCTGTCCCCAGATCGCTAACTGTCCCGTGGAACAGCAAGTGGCACCAAGTCCAGGACAGTGCTGTCCTACCTGCTCAGGCTGTAAGTGTTACACCTTGTCCTAGTTGGTGTTGATTCTAGATTTGATACCAATGTTACACATCCACTGCTGTAAAGTATTCTTATGGCATAACTTTATTCTCTAGTCATCAGCATATCTTGCTGATCTAGAGTTACCTACCTTGACTTAAGAAATCAGCATTGGTAAAAGTCACCAAAGTATACTATTGTTTTAGAGATCTACCTTGATTTACGGAATTATTGTTTTACTCGCCATAGTAAATTATTGTGCTTGAGTTATCTACCTTGGCTTACAGAATTAACATTGTTTTAGTCACCATAGTAAATTATTGTGCTTGAGTTATCTACCTTGTCTTACAGAATTAACATTGTTTTACACACCATAGTAAACTATTGTGCTTGAGTTATCTACCTTGTCTTACAGAATTAACATTGTTTTACACACCATAGTAAACTATTGTGCTTGAGTTATCTACCTTGTCTTACAGAATTAACATTGTTTTACACACCATAGTAAATTATTGTGCTTGAGTTATCTACCTTGGCTTACAGAATTCTTTGATTTTAGTCAGCAATTAAAGAAGTTACTTTGTAAGAGGTATTTACCTTGACTGTTGGAATGAAAATAGGTTTCAGAACTAATTATAGTCCTTGACTGCTATAATGACCAAGTATAAAGTTTTGTCTTTTACTGGAAACTACACAATTATTTTGGTAGATGTACAAACTACTGCTCAGACTTAAAGGATGACATATATACAGTAAGGAAGTAGAGTTAGAACATTATCTATAGTTATTTGTTCTAATAAATGCCCCAGAGGTGTGAAATTATTTTTGGAGAGGAGAGGTTGTATGACAGTCACTAAATTTTGTGCTCAAATTCACATTTCTAGCTCAACATCATCAGATGGTGGGTGATTCAGATTGCCCTACGTCTGTACTCCGTGGTCCATGATCGATCCGTAAACAGCTTTTGTTATCACTATATCTTGAGATGTACTCCATGGATCTTTCTCATAACTCTTATGTAGGTTTCCCTTAGTCCCTAGTTGTGTTCATTCAATTTAAGGGGTGATCAGAACAGCAAAATGGACAACAAATAGCATCTGGTATTTTTCAGTGAAGTTTGTTAATGGGTTTTTTCCTGAGAAGAACTGGATGGATCTTTCTAAAATTTGATGTGTAGGTTCCCCTTGTGCCCATTTCATGTTGAGTTTGATCAGAAAAACAAAACGGCCTACAGGTGGTCATCTTAGATTTTCACTTCAAAAGTTTGTTATCATGATTTCTATGTAATTAGTTCATAGATCTTTCTAAAATTTTATTTGTATGTTCCCCTTTGTCCCTGGTTGTTCCCGTTTTTTGTCTGATCAGAAAAACGAAATTGCGACAGGCAATGGATAAAAGTTCAAATTTCTTATCATTAAGAGCAAAAACAGAAAAGAGAAGAGAAAAGAAGGGAAAAGATCCAGCTTTCAAAGAAAAAATAAAGATCAAACAACGATGGGTGCTAAAATCCTTCTGGTATCTCTTGTTGTTATTGGAAACTGTGTTAATTTAGGAATAGAAATTTAGAATAACTATGATATGTATACTTGTAGTCGGGACCAATTGTACCCAAGAGACTGTTGGAGTGAGCCTCAGACCCCGGGCATCACAAGACCCCTGTATTGTGTGCGAGTGCTCGGTAAGTTACACTTTTACACATTTTTATCATTATCTTGTGGAACTCTTCAGATTAATAACTTTGATGGTATTTACTTTATTGTCGGCTCATGTTTGCCTCAACACAAGATGATATGGATTGTAGTGAAAAAGAAAACCTCTTGCTTTAGATATATGAGGTATTATATCTGGCTTGTGTAATATCACATGTAAGACCTTTACAGGCAAGAAGACAGATGTCAGAGATATTGAAGTTTGACAGGATTGAAACCCAAATTGCTTACGAACATTTCTTTTTTTACCAAAACCATGATGACATAGTAGGATTTGTTTGGTAATGAAACACACCTAACACGTAGTAAGAGATTTTAGTGTTTGTCTTCAGGCTTCCTATCACTGGATGTGTACCACACAAAGGTGTAACCCTGTTGCCTGTCCACCCTCTGTTCAACGTGTCCAGCCTGGACAGTGCTGTCCTCAATGTCCAGGTAAGTCCACTGCTAGATTGGTTCACACTGTATATTCCTGTTGTACAGAGCAGGTCCATTTCTCCTTTTCCTGAACAAGATGATTTATACCTTTAAAAATACCTTGGATTGATATTTTCTTGTTATAAACATGAGCTAAGTGAATTCTTCTCCCATTTAATTCCACACTTTAGTGTGAGTATGAATGCACAACAGCTTGAACTTATCCACCCATTTTGTTTCTGCATATGACAGAACTGCTTGCCATGAAATTCGGTACATAATTGGGTTTGTTGCTCAATACAAAAAGAGCAAAAAGAAAGTATGCACAGGTATTATATTCTTGTAAGGTTAGGATCTGCTTTTAAGTCTTACACTAAAAGGGAAAATGATTTAAATGTAAAAAAAAATGTATTTCCCAGTGTTGACAGTGTTACTTTAGTGTATATGTGTGTGTGTTTCAGCGTGTTACGATACAAGAGAAGATCGTTATTATGAAGAGGGAACTACCTGGGCAGACAACTCTGATCCTTGCATGGTGTGTCGCTGTCAGGTGAGTGTGTTATGACAATCTCTTGCATTGCCATAGTTTTTTGCAGTGACCTTATGCCATACTGTCGTGTCTGGCATCTGCCTACTTTTCCCCTAAAACATCTACTTGTCATAAACACCTAGGCAGACTTTGACCATATTTGGTCAGAAGCATCCTTTGGGGAACAAATTTGGTATAAATGGTGGGTCTCAGCTCTAAGGGGCCTGGGGTTGAGGCGAAAAAATGGAAAAAGTTTGAAAATTCTACTCTTTCTGCAGTATTGATTTGACTTCTCCCAAACTTGGTCTGAAGCATCCATGGGTAAAGTGGAATCAAGTTTGTATTGTTGATGACCTTTTGGCCTCTGGGGATAATAGAGCAATTTATTTAGTATCCTTCATCTGTTAGAAAGCCTGGATTTTGTCCCAATTTTGGGAAAGGTTCCGAGTCCTCGTTCAATACTTACTACCATTATTGTGTTATATATGATAATGTGGTGTAATTAAAACTAGCTTTCTGACCGGGGATATTCATGTCTTGTAAAATACCAAAATAAAAATGTATTGTCAAAGTTTTAATACCAACAGAGTGATAAAGAACAAGTTTATGTTGAAGGGAGGAGAGATCGGCTGTGTAGCAGTGGACTGTCCAAGGGTTTTCTGTCTGGATGACCAGGTTCCACTTAGAGCTCCAGGCACCTGCTGTCCAGTCTGTCAGGATATTGACCGTGCTGAATGTTTGTATCAGGGCACTACTTACCAGGTAAACAGTTTCAGCAGGTGCTTCCTGTCTGGCTTATCTATACTTCTTACAGTTAGATACTATGGAAGTCCTTACTGTCATATTATGCCTGGAAATATCAAAAATAAAGTGTGCTTAGAAAAAAAAGGCTGCAATGTTTGCACTCCAGTAAAGGCACCAGATTCTGATAATAGGTATAACATTGACGAGATTCAGATAAAAGGTAAACCATTGACATGAGATCTTGGTAACAGGTATAACATGCGTGACCTCTGTCCACAGACTGGTGATGTGTGGACTATAGATGAGTGTACAACATGCAGCTGTCTGGGAGGAACTGTCAGCTGTACAACAGAACAGTGTGAATACCAGAACTGTGGGTTTGATGCTGCTTTGACCCGTATACCTGGCCAGTGCTGTCCCGTCTGTCAGACCAGTGAGTACCCTGCCTGCCTGTTTGCAGACTAGTAAAAAGCCTATCTGGCCACTTGTCAAAGTGAATATTTTGTCTGATGGACAGACAAGTGAGTGGCATGTCTGTCTGTCTGTCCGTCAGACAAGTGAGAAGCCTGCCTGTCATATTTATGACCTCTATTGCCCTTTGACCTAGACTACAAGTCATGCCCCATGTCTAAAGTACTACTACGGCCCCATTGACCTACTTTTCACTGTCCAGTGTACTTGATGACCTACTACAAGCACTATATCTAGTTTACCCTGTGTACATGAGTCATATCAACCTTTTGTCTTGAACAGGTCCTGCTACCTGCCTTGTGTACGGTGATCCACACTACCAAACATTTGATGGAGAGTCCATCAGTTTTATGGGAACCTGTCGCTACATCATGGCTGCAGACTGTGAAAATGATGATTTCACGTAAGTCAGATGCTTTTTTTTTTGTGTGTCTATTAATTCTCTATATGTCTGGTTTGATCTTGAATCAATGTTGTATTAATTTCTCACGAGTCAGTGTCAAGATTATCTTTGCCTTTTCTGCAAAGGAATGTTCCAATCTGTAATCATTAAGAGCAAAAACAGAAGAAAAGAGAAAAGAAGCGAAAAGATCCAACTTTCAAAGAACAATGGTGGGTGTCAAAGTCTCTGTGGGATCTCTTGTTTATAAAATCATATGAAATTCTAACTTGTGCAGAATATCCCTACACTAGTCTCTGTTGGATGTATGTTGCAGAGTTGAGGTTCAACATGATCGTCGTTCTGCTTCCCTTGCTGTGTCCTGGGCCCAAAACTTTACAGTCAAGCTGTCTGGCTACAAAATAGATCTGCTCCAGGATGGTGTTGTTATGGTGAATTATGTATAAATTTCTTAAGTCACAATCTGTTTGTAATGGCATGAGAATAAATGGGAACAGACTGATATTATCAGAGAAAAAGATTGTTGTACTTCTGAATTATCTTCTCTATTCCGTGTTAATTGTAATATATAGACTATAGCTTGTTATCTGATATGTTGTGTTGGGTTGTAGGTAAATAATCAGGTGATTCAACCAAACTACAGACAGGGGGCAGTGTTCTCCGTGGAGGTCAAGGATGGCACAGTGTTCCTCAACACTCAAATAGGAATCAAGGTATGTACGGCTAGGCCTACACGTAAAAATAGGGATCAAGGTATGTACAGCAAGGCCTACACTGACAAAAAGGGATCAAGGTATGTACAGCTAGGCCTACACCGACAAATAGGGATCAAGGTATGTACAGCTAGGCCTACACCAACAAATAGGGATCAAGGTATGTGTGGCTAGGTCTACACCAACAAATAGGGATCAAGGTATGTACAGCTAGGCCTACACCGACAAATAGGGATCAAGGTATGCACAGCTAGGCCTACACCGACAAATAGGGATCAAGGTATGTACAGCTAAGCCTACACCGACAAATAGGGATCAAGGTATGTACAGCTAGGCCTACACCGACAAATAGGGATCAAGGTATGTACAGCTAGGCCTACACCGACAAGTAGGGATCAAGGTATGTGTGGCTAGGTCTACGCCTACAAATGGGGATCAAAGTATGTGCGACTCAGTCGTTTCTGACAAACAAGGAATTAAGGTAAGTGTATCTTTGTCAACACTGATGAATTGGTATGCAGGTATGTATGACTTGTTCTATTCTGACAGGGAGAGAGTTGGTTTGGCTTGGTTTGCTTTGACAAATAGTTCAGTAAAGCCATATATTACTGTGATGTTCAGATTTCATGGTTTACCAACTTGCATTTTTGTTACCACATTACCTCGTGGATATATCTTCCTAAATTCACTCATACTAAAGTTTGTTGACTCCTATCAAAGTTTGTTGACTCGTATTAAAGTTTGTTGACTTGTATCAAAGTTTGTTGACTCGTATATAAGTTTTTTGACTTGTATCAAAGTTTGTTGACTTGTATTAAAGTTTGTTGACTTGTATCAAAGTTTGTTGACTCGTATATAAGTTTGTTGACTCGTATCAAAGTTTGTTGACTTGTATTAAAGTTTGTTGACTTGTATCAAAGTTTGTTGACTTGTATTAAAGTTTGTTGACTTGTATCAAAGTTTGTTGACTCATATCAAAGTTTGTTGACTTGTATCAAAGTTTGTTGACATGTATCAAAGTTTGTTGACATGTATTAAAGTTTGTTGACCTGTATTAAAGTGTGTTGACTTGTATCAAAGTTTGTTGACTTGTATCAAAGTGTGTTGACTTGTATCAAAGTTTGTTGACCTGTATTAAAGTTTTTTGTCATCAAAGTGTGTTGACTCGTATTCAAGTTTGTAGCAATTTCATCTGATTATCATTTTGTGGGCATATGATAAATTTATGGATCTAGAGTAACCATTCAAAGGAACCCACACCTCAGGAAAAGTCCATGATTTTACAGTTTCTTGGCAAGGCCTGAAGATATTTCTGTGGGAATTTTGTCACTTTTAGTGTTAAATTGAGCTAAATCTCATGCTAATTAATTTATAAGAGATCAGTGATGGACTAAATGAGTATTCCCTGGTATAGTGACAAATAAACAGTAGAGGACAATTTGTTTATGTGTTGTACAGTTGGTGTGGAATGGAGAGAGCCAAGCAGAACTAAGCGTGCCAGGCTCATACAAACGCAAGACTTGTGGGCTGTGTGGAAACTTCAATGGCTATCCTCAGGATGACATGCGCACTCGCTCCAAACAGATCACAAACTCTCCAAGCATCTTCGGCAATAGTTGGAAGGTCAGTTCATGTTTGGACCAAGATTTGGAGAAATAGGTTTGACTGTTGACAGAAAAGACATAAAACAATTGTTAACTGTCAAGTGAATGCTCTATTGAATGTTTCAAATTAGTGATTATGTAACACATTGTTTTATTAGATGATGGTCCAGATCTAATCTCATTTATGCTCATGAATTCTGATACTAGCCCAAACATGTTGAGGCAGATGAGTGACATTGACAATTGAGAAATTAATTACAACATGCTAAATTGTGTCATCAATTGTGAAGTGGAGAGTATGATGATGATGATGATATGATGATGATGATGATGATGATGATGATGATGATGATATGATGATGATGATGATGATGATGATGATGATGTTGATGATGATGATGATGATGATTGACATGATGATGATGATGATGATGATGATGATGATGATGATGATGATGATGATGATGATATGATGATGATGATGATGATGATGATGATGATGATGATGATGATGATGATGATGATGATGATGATGATGATGATATGATGATGATGATGATGATGATGATGATGTTTCTGACATGTTCTGATTGACTTTCCTCCAAGTGAATTTGTTGTCAATTCAGGGATCAGCTTCAGTGGCGCTATCACAACTAAATTTAAAACGATCACGTCACAGGGTATTGTCTCCTTTATTTACTGGATATTGATATAGAGTATGAAACATAAATCTCAATCACTATTTAAAAGAAACATATTGACATGTTCAGATGAATCTCCCATCATCATCTTTTGTCAATGCTTCTCCACAATGTCCGTTGTTTTATCAATCTGCTTTAGTAAATAAATACCTTTACCACTTGGAGATAGACATGACAAATTTCTGGTGTGTACATGAGGAATTAATCTAAATAGTAATTTAGATAGATATTCCATGCAGAAAGGTATTGCATTAAATTCATTATGCTACATTTTGACCAGAATCTATCAGCAACTTGACTGAAAAGTGGGTGGAGCTTCTTTGTCATGGACGGTTGAAATCAGCATTTTGATTGACTAAGATAATGTGAGGGACTGTTTCAGACAAAATAGTGCAGGTCTTGTAAATTACTGTTGTCTCTTGTGTATTCCATTAAGAAGAGTATAGAAATATCATTTTGTGATCCTACAGGCGGACGATCAGACCTCGGACAACTGTGCTAATGCTGTAGACATAGACCCATGTAAGGAGGTTGGCTACCGAGGAAAGCGCATTGCTGAAACCAAATGTGCCATCATCAATGTAAGTCATACACAGCGGCTATTTAAATCTTGTCAATCTCTCACTCCAACTTCAAAACATTTTTTTTTTTCAAATTTTGTGAAAAGATTTCTTTTAATCACTTTTTTTCTTTTCTTTTGTATAAGGGGTTAAGATAGAGACTAGGATGGATAACTTCAATTAAAATGTCATCACTGTTTCTTATTAGTGATCTCTTCCACACTTTGTAAGGGGGTACAAAATGATAATGTTTTAGATATAGTCAGTAAGGTTCAATGTTTTATATGTAAGGGGGTACAAAGTGATAATGCTTTAGATATAGTCAGTAAGGTTCAATGTTTTATATGTAAGGGTACAAAGTGATAATGCTTTAGATATAGTCAGTAAGGTTCAATGTTTTATATGTAAGGGTACAAAGTGATAATGCTTTAGATATAGTCAGTAAGGTTCAATGTTTTATATGTAAGGGTACAAAGTGATAATGCTTTAGATATAGTCAGTAAGGTTCAATGTTTTATATGTAAGGGGGTACAAAATGATAATGCTTTAGATATAGTCAGTAAGGTTCAATGTTTTATATGTAAGGGGGTACAAAATGATAATGCTTTAGATATAGTCAGTAAGGTTCAATGTTTTATATGTGTTTTAAATTTACAGGGCCCAGCATTCTCTCGATGTCACCGGACCGTGTCTCCTGAACCTTTCTACGCTGCATGTCGCCATGACATGTGTGTATGTCTCGACAATGACACCTGTCTCTGTGAAGTCTTATCCTCTTATGCACGCGAGTGTGCCAAGAAAGGCATCAGACTGGCATGGAGGTCAGGAGGACTGTGTGGTATGTACTACTCGGGAGGGGCCTAGAGGACCCTATGTGGTACCTACTAGTCAGAGGGGCCTAGAGGACCCTATGTGGTACCTACTAGTCAGAGAGGCCTAGAGGACCCTATGTGGTACCTACTAGTCAGAGAGGCCTAGAGGACCCTATTTAGTGCCTACTAGTCAGAGAGGCCTAGAGGACCCTATGTGGTACCTACTAGTCAGAGGGGCCTAGAGGACCCTATGTGGTACCTAGTAGTCGGAGGGGCCTAGAAGACCCTATGTGGTACCTACTAGTCAGAGGGGTTTGAAAGTCAGGGAGACACAGAGCTATTTACTTTATTAGATGTGCCTGGAGGTTGAGGTGGGAGGGACAGTGTGGTACATACTAGTCTGAGTGTCTTGGAGGAAGGACTGTATGATATGTACTATTCATATAAATGTCAGTGTCATCTACATTTTTATCTTTATCAGGAAAAAAAATCTTTCCAAGGCATATCTCTTGTACTGATTGACATAATATCATCAAGATATAGGTGTGATTGTAGCTTTGATGGTTTGTATGTATATTTTGGAAAGTAGGTTACTGCAACCAACATTTTGACTTTGACCCTCATGAGAGTGTTACTAGGGAATAACTACTACATGTTTTTTCCAAAGGTTACAATATGCTTTGCCAAGAGATGGTAAACAATTTGAATTGTGACAGCATTATATTAATTTGTGTAATACTTGGCTTTTAAATGTGTAAAACATACAGTTTTTGATGCAATTAGATGAAATAATTATGGAAACTTATATTGTTGAGCTGAATGAGAATTACATATTGAAAGATATGTTTTCATTGCAGAGTTTAACTGTGATGTGACCAAGGGATTCGTGTTTGATGAGTGTGGACCTGTGTGTGCACGCACATGTGAAAACTTTGACCAGCCATCAGCAGATTTGTCCAGCAAATGTTACAAGCCATGTGTAGCCAGCTGTCAATGTCCAGCTAACAAGGTCCTGTATAACGGACGTTGTGTCGACTCTACTGCCTGTCCAAATATCAATAGAGCATTCTCAGGTGTTACCAACACACGTATACCCTGATACCACTATAGAACTAGATCACAAGTATTAGAAAATTGTTCAGATTATCAATAATGCCTTAAAACAGGTGTTGTGTTACCAGTGTGTGATACATGTGTATTGTTACCTTTTGTGACATATGTAATGATACCAGTGTGTGACATTTGATAACTGTGTGACACATGTGTACTGTTATGTGTGTGTGACACATGTTTACTGTTACCTGTTTGTGACACATGTATGTGACACATGACCTGTTGTTCAATACCTGTGTTCTGAGATATATGTGTGATGTTGACCTTGTGTGCACACAAGTGCTAAACTGTCAGAAAGGAAATATTTTTGTGAAATATAGATAAAATAATGCATATCGCCAGTTTTTGCTCAAAGTTATCATAATTTGCCAGTTAACTAAAGTTTTATACTTAACTATGAAGGGTTTAGAAGCTAGTAGTGTTGGTATACTTGAATGGAAATATTGCTGACAAACTGGAGGAATTACATACAGGCTTTTGTCCATGTGTCCTCCGTCTACCTAGAGAGAGAATGGCCAATTTTTTTTTGTTTAGAGCACAACTGTCTACTGTCTAAATAGAGGGAAAGGTCAGGTTTTCGTCCAGATCACAGATGTTTTTTTTGTAGCGGGTGGTAAGTCTCTTTGTCTAGATCACATGATTGCCACTCTGTTGTCTAAATCACATGTGCCTTCTGTCTGTGTAGAGAGAGAATTGCAAGGCTTTTGTCTTACTCACAAGTGTCTTCTCTCTACATTGAAAGAGGATGTTTAGAATTTTCTCCAGATTATTATTGTCTTCTTGTACATAGAGAGATTGCCAGTCTTTTATCCAAATCACAAGTGTCTTCTTTCTGTGCAGAGAGAGGATGATCAGGCTTTTGTCAGGTCACAAGTGTCTTCTGTCTACAAAAAATATGTTCTATGTAAATGCCAAATGGTGACCAACACCTTTTCCGTCCAGCTACAGGAATTTGAAATTTTTAAACCTGGATTTTATATATTAATTGTAGAAGCATTGAATGATTTGAGAGGTATAACATGTAGTGTTGACACTGAAATCTATTTGATTGCTAGAATTGATCTGTTTTAGTGCATTCAAGATTTTATTCCACAAAAACTGATTATTTGTTGGTTGAATTGAAATCATCTTTTGTATGATGATGGATTACCAGCCTGATATTGATGTTTTTACGACTGGTTGAATTACCAGATTGATATTTATGTAATTACAACCAGTTTTAATCAGTTTGATATTTATGGTTTGATGACCAATTATATCACATCATAAGGAAACTGGTATTATCTCTCGATGGCCTGTCATGCCTGTGTCAATGAAGGATATTAATGGTTTTATTGGCCATGTTGTCACATTGATTAATGGTTAGATATAAATCACTATATGGCCCGTTGTAACACATTAGTTAGTTGTCCGATATTGAAGGTCCGTTGTGTCGCGTTAATGGGCCGATATGGAGTTTTATGGCCCATTGTGTCATGTCAATTAGTGGTCCAACATGAATAACTTTATGAAGCATTGTGTCACGTTGGTTATAGGTCCAGAATTAATGGTATCATGACTTATTGTGTCACATCAAATAGTGGTCCGATATTAATGGTTTTGATGGCCCAGCATGTCATGTCAGTTAGTGATCTGATATTAGGTTTATGGGCCATCATATCACATCAAATAATGGTCTGATATTAATGGTTTTGATGGCCCAGCATGTCACATTGTCAGTATTAATAGTTTCTGGGCCAAATAACATACCAAACTGATACTTGTGTTGATGTGCCCCATTAACAGTCAGAGTATGGTCAAATTAATTGGCAGGTTAAATGTAAATTGAAGGACACAAGACCTTGAATTTTTACTTGAATATACATGATATAATTTATATATGGTGTCATTTTAACTAATATATAAATATATATATATACATCTACATACACTTTTTTCATTTATACCTAGTACTTTTAAAGTAGAAAACTGTTTTAGCATTAATGCGTATGGATCGTTTAGCATGTTTGTGATGTCATGAATGGTTTTATTGACAATCAAATCTCAGGTGTTTTGTATGTTTTTACTCAGTGAATATTTGTTGCATATGTTTTGATAGCTGTGCAAAAAGATTTTGTCTGCTTTTAGAGTCAGTATTTCACACATTTGAGAGATGTATCTGTTGCTAACAATCGTGTTTCCTGATCATTGACATGTTGTTGGTGGACAATAGATCAATCTGAGGGTATTCATACTGAAAAGTAAAATATATTATCTTAACAGGCAGGAACACAAAAGAGAACTTGTTACTATGGAGTCAGTAGCTTGTAGCCATGGTTGTCACTATTGTGTCAGTAGCTTGTAGCCATGGTTGTCACTATGGTGTCAGTACCTTGAAGCCATGGTTGTCACTATGGTGTCAGTACCTTGTAGCCATGGTTTTCACTATGGTGTCAGTACCTTGAAGCCATGGTTGTCACTATGGTTTCAGTACCTTGAAGCCATGGTTGTAGCTATGGTGTCAGTACCTTGTAGCCATGGTTGTCACTATGGTGTCAGTACCTTGAAGCCATGGTTGTCACTATGGTGTCAGTACCTTGAGGCCATGGTTGTCACTATGGTGTCAGTAACATGAAGCCATGGTTGTCGCTATGGTGTCAGTACCTTGAAGCCATGGTTGTAGCTATGGTGTCAGTACCTTGAAGCCATGGTTGTCACTATGGTGTCAGTACCTTGTAGCCATGGTTGTCACTATGGTGTCAGTACCTTGAAGCCATGGTTGTCACTATGGTGTCAGTACCTTGAAGCCATGGTTGTCACTATGATGTCAGTACCTTGTAGCCATGGTTGTCACTATGATGTCAGTACCTTGTAGCCATGGTTGTCACTATGGTGTCAGTACCTTGAAGCCATGGTTGTCACTATGGTTTCAGTACCTTGAGGCCATGGTTGTCACTATGGTGTCAGTAACATGAAGCCATGGTTGTCGCTATGGTGTCAGTACCTTGAAGCCATGGTTGTAGCTATGGTGTCAGTACCTTGAAGCCATGGTTGTCACTATGGTGTCAGTACCTTGTAGCCATGGTTGTCACTATGGTGTCAGTACCTTGAAGCCATGGTTGTCACTATGGTTTCAGTACCTTGAGGCCATGGTTGTCACTATGGTGTCAGTAACATGAAGCCATGGTTGTCGCTATGGTGTCAGTACCTTGAAGCCATGGTTGTAGCTATGGTGTCAGTACCTTGAAGCCATGGTTGTCACTATGGTGTCAGTACCTTGTAGCCATGGTTGTCACTATGGTGTCAGTACCTTGAAGCCATGGTTGTCACTATGGTGTCAGTACCTTGAAGCCATGGTTGTCACTATGATGTCAGTACCTTGTAGCCATGGTTGTCACTATGATGTCAGTACCTTGTAGCCATGGTTGTCACTATGGTGTCAGTACCTTGAAGCCATGGTTGTCACTATGGTGTCAGTACCTTGAAGCCATGATTGTCACTATGGTGTCAGTACCTTGAAGCCATGATTGTCACTATTGTGTCAGTACCTTGTGGCCATGGTTGTCGCTATGGAGTCAGTACCTTGAAGCCATGGTTGTCGCTATGGTGTCCGTACCTTGAAGCCATGGTTGTCACTATGGTGTCCGTAACATGAAGCCATGGTTGTCACTATGGTGTCAGTACCTTGAAGCCATGGTTGTCGCTATGGTGTCAGTACCTTGAAGCCATGGTTGTCACTATGATGTCAGTACCTTGTAGCCATGGTTGTCGCTATGATGTCAGTACCTTGAAGCCATGGTTGTCACTATGGTGTCAGTACCTTGTAGCCATGGTTGTCGCTATGATGTCAGTACCTTGTAGCCATGGTTGTCACTATGGTGTCAGTACCTTGAAGCCATGATTGTCACTATGGTGTCAGTACCTTGTAGCCATGGTTGTCGCTATGATGTCAGTAACATGAAGCCATGGTTGTCGCTATGGTGTCAGTACCTTGAAGCCATGGTTGTCATTATCTGATAATATCTGTATAATACACAGTATAATAAGAAAATAAAGGGTACCAATAAGTTTTCTATGAATCCTGTGACAGGTATGCAAGTTGAAGTACGCTAACATTGTGTCTTACTGAATCAGTATGAAGATGTACGCACAAATATTATTTGACTTTCATGTTTTTTCATTGGTCCAATATATTCATGTTTTTCTATATTTTTTAGATTGTCATTGAAATATCTGGAAACCTTTAATGATTATAGATGTAATTATACACTGTGTGCTATTAAGTTTGGATTCACCAACGTACTGATAGAGTCCGTAAAAAAAATTGTCAACTTTGTTTATGAGAGTTATTTCCCTTCTATATTTGTATATGTGGGATTGTGGCGTAAGGCATGTTTAGTAAGCCTGTGGCATACAGTTGTAGTTATATATAAGGTGATTTATACAAACTGTTGTTGCATGTTTTCTGTTACACTCGTAATTTCTCATTGATTCACTGAACATCATACTTAGTTTCAACAATTTTTATACTGTGCAATTAAAATTGATTAATACCGGTTGAGATCCCAGTGAAGTATGGTGTGGTTGATGATAGTGAGGTACTGTCCTCAGGGATACCAATTCTTTATATATATCAAAATTCCCAATACCCTGTTGTAGTATATATATTCAGGTTACAAAGATGAATCAGATTTAATACTAGTCCTATCCTAGGAGATAACAATTCACCTTTCTATGATTCTCGTCACTTAGGGTCGTTTACCACCAGTTACTCTAATAACTTCTGATTTAGTCATGTTGCTAGGTACCATGCAAAGATGGCAGTGTTGTTCCAGTTCCCGAATACTGTAAGTTATATTACTGCAACAAAGACACCACAATAGTTTCCTGCTGGAATGGTTGATACTACGGTCTTGTAGAGATTAATTAAATGTATATTGATCAGTGAAAATGTAAACCCCTTATCACATGTTATATGTAACATTTCTAATAAATTTTGTATTAGATTAAACGTGTTTGTTGTATTAAACAATTTACCCATCTATCCGAGATTCTAGACATACACAGTCTATGTAAGACCATCTATCCGAGATTCTAGACATACGCAGTCTATGTAAGACCATCTATCCGAGATTCTAGACATACACAGTCTATGTAAGACCATCTATCCGAGATTCTAGACATACACAGTCTATGTAAGACCATCTATCCGAGATTCTAGACATACACAGTTTATGTAAGACCATCTATCCGAGATTCTAGACATACGCAGTCTATGTAAGACCATCTATCCGAGATTCTAGACATACACAGTCTATGTAAGGCCATCTATCCGAGATTCTAGACATACACAGTCTATGTAAGACCATCTATCCGAGATTCTAGACATACGCAGTCTATGTAAGGCCATCTATCAGAGATCCTAGACATACACAGTCTAGGTAAGACCATAAACTGAAGTTAAAGAAAGTCATTACATTATACCTATGGAGTTACAAATGGGACAGATTCATAAACATGAAAACCCTTGACCAGGTAAGTGGTAAGGATGGAAAAACCACACACACAATGGCCCTCACTGGGTTAGCGGTGAGAACAGAATAAGAAAATATGTAAGCTGGTTAATGTTGAGGACGGAATACCAAAAACATCATTCTTCTAATCAAGATAGTGGAGAGGAATGACTTATCACACATGCCTTTACTGAATGAGAACAGAAAAATCTTTTTCTCTGAATGTTAACGTGGTTAAAATCGCCTAATTTACAACGTATTTGGGTGATCTGGGTCAGTTTAAAATGGCACAATAGAATTGAAGAAAATGGTGAACTGGTAGTAAAAACATGGTAACATTTATGGTGAACTGGTAGTAAAAACATGGTAACGTTTATGGGGAACTGGTAGTAAAAACATGGTAACGTTTATTGGGAACTGGTAGTAAAAACATGGTAACGTTTATGGGGAACTGGTAGTAAAAACATGGTAACGTTTATGGGGAACTGGTAGTAAAAACATGGTAACGTTTATTGGGAACTGGTAGTAAAAACATGGTAACGTTTATGGTGAACTGGTAGTTTAACGTTGATCTGGTAGTAAAAACATGGTAACGTTTATAGGAAACTGGTAGTAAAAACGTGGTAACGTTAACGTTGACCTGGTGGTAAAAACATGGTAACGTTAACGTTGATCTGGTGGTAAAAACATGGTAACGTTAACGTTGATCTGGTGGTAAAAACATGGTAACGTTAACATTGATCTGGTGGTAAAAACATGGTTATGTTAACGTTGATCTGGTGGTAAAAACATGGTAACGTTAACGTTGATCTGGTAGTAAAAACATGGTAACGTTAACGTTGATCTGGTGGTAAAAACATGATAACATTAACGGTGATCTGGTAGTTTAACATTGATCTGGTAGTAAAAACATGGTAACGTTAACAGTAGTAATGGTGAACTGGCAGTAAAAACACTTCAAACATTTAAAATTGATCATGTTTATTGCATTTAACGGCACATCTGCCCTCTTGGAAACATTGAGTATCAAATTAATGCCACACACATACAAAGGTCAATATGTATCACACAAACCTCAGGACACGCAACATTTGTCAAAATATCAAGTATCAAAATCACACAATCATATGTACAAGCATTGCACATGATCTCACTCACGCGACTCGTTGACATTTTCTTGTTATGAACCTGTAAAAGATACACTTATGCCTCTATCATGTTTTTCAAATTTAAATGTAAGCATTTTTGATGTACACATGTAACAATTTTTGATATTCCAATGATCATACAATTAACCGTTTTTCAGGTACTAGCTTGTAATACATTCAATCCTTGCTTATGTGTAATATATTTATAACCCTGTCTTGTGTGTTATATATTTAACTTCTCTCATGTGTAATACATATAACCCTCTCTTGTGTAATACATCAAACCCTCGTTTGTCATATATTTACCCTCTCATGTGTAATACATTTAACACTCTTGTGTGTAATACATCTAACCCTCTCTTGTGTAATACATCAAACCCTCTTGTTTGTCATATTTACCCTCTCATGTGTAATACATTTAACACTCTTGTCTGTAATAATTTAACCTTCTCTCGTTTGTAATATATTTAACCCTGTCTGATGTATGTGTGTACATGTGTTCTACACCTGTAAATCAGAGACCAGAGTAAGTGTATATTTAACCCTGTCTGATGTATGTGTGTACATGTGTTCTACACCTGTAAATCAGAGACCAGAGTAAGTGTATATATAACCCTGTCTGATGTATGTGTGTACATGTGTTCTACACCTGTAAATCAGAGACCAGAGTAAGTGTATATTTAACCCTGTCTGATGTATGTGTGTACATGTGTTCTACACCTGTAAATCAGAGACCAGAGTAAGTGTATATTTAACCCTGTCTGATGTATGTGTGTACATGTGTTCTACACCTGTAAATCAGAGACCAGAGTAAGTGTATATTTAACCCTGTCTGATGTATGTGTGTACATGTGTTCTACACCTGTAAATCAGAGACCAGAGTAAGTGTATATTTAACCCTGTCTGATGTATGTGTGTACATGTGTTCTACACCTGTAAATCAGAGACCAGAGTAAGTGTATATATAACCCTGTCTGATGTATGTGTGTACATGTGTTCTACACCTGTAAATCAGAGACCAGAATAAGTGTATATATTTGTTTTTCTACTATGAATGATTAAATTTTGTCATTGCCAAGTAAATAGCAATATAAACCTAGAATATATTAAACCCTGTCACTACCAGCAAACATGAAATCATATCAATTTAATGTCACTAGAAACATTTAGAAGTATATGATATATAATCCACACATTTAAAATTGTCATATAATAGTTTAAACATATAAATGTATCACAAAAATAATTAAGCATCAAATCATTGATGCTTATGTCCATGACTTTGACCTTTACTAATTTCCTCTACAAAGAACGGGAGATTTAAATCCATGTTTAACAAGAATTATGATTATTCAACACCCAATATCACAAATTTATCAAACTAAAACAAGGCATTATACAGACCTATCCCTTTCACACAAACATGTCACACTCACATTTAACACATCCCGCACAACATGTGTCATGCACGTACACACCACACACGCAAAAAAACCCCATCACATGCTCATAAACTTCACACTTGTGTCTGTGTGACAAAAAAAAGAAAGTCCTGGAACCATCAGGGACCAGTGCCTCCTCAGCTATAGGCGATATTTTGATGATTCTTGAGCATGGTGACCTTTTGGAGAATGTAGTTTTAAATAGAAGATGAGATAACAAGTTAAAACATAAATTTTTTTCCGAAATGTTACTTAAATTTTTATCTATAGGTTTTGAACAATTAAAGTAAATATCATGTAAAGTTGGAGAAATCCTCAGTCCTCACTGATTCGGTGGGATCTGTGCTTTATCTTGTACAACAATTAGATCACAACTATTGCACACATGTAAGATATGATTTATAATCAGTAAACTACACTCCTGTAAAAATTAACGTTAACCCTATCAACCTTTGATTCTGTGACCTCTACTACTATTACCTGTAACAAAAACCTATGCTCCTTTAAATGAATACCCATACACCTGTAACAGTTACCTACACACCTGTAGTCTTTGTTTCTGTAATATTAACTACGTTCCTTTAAACAGATGCCTACACTCCTATAGTATCTGTTCCTGTAACAGTAACCTACGTTCCTTTAACTGGATGCCTACACTCCTACAGTATCTGTTCCTGTAACATTAACCTACGTTCCTTTAACTGGATGCCTACACTCCTGTAGTATCTGTTCCTGTAACAATAACCTACATTCCTTTAAACAGATGCCTACACTACTATAGTATCTGTTCCTGTAACAGTAACCTACGTTCCTTTAACTGGATGCCTACACTCCTACAGTATCTGTTCCTGTAACAGTAACTTACGTTCCTTTAACTGGATGCCTACACTCCTGTAGTATCTGTTCCTGTAACAGTAACCTATGTTCCTTTAACTGGATGCCTACACTCCTACAGTATCTGTTCCTGTAACAATAACCTACATTCCTTTAACTGGATGCCTACACTCCAATAGTATCTGTTCCTGTAACAGTAACCTACCTTCCTTTAACTGGATGCCTACACTCCTACAGTATCTGTTCCTGTAACAGTAACTTACGTTCCTTTAACTGGATGCCTACACTCCTGTAGTATCTGTTCCTGTAACTGTAACCTACGTTCCTTTAACTGGATGCCTACACTCCTACAGTATCTGTTCCTGTAACATTAACCTACGTTCCTTTAACTGGATGCCTACACTCCAATAGTATCTGTTCTTGTAACAGTAACCTACGTTCCTTTAACTGGATGCCTACACTCCTACAGTATCTGTTCCTGTAACATTAACCTATGTTCCTTTAACTGGATGCCTACACTCCTGTAGTATATGTTCCTGTAACAGTAACCTACTTTCCTTTAAACAGATGCCTACACTTCTATAGTATCTGTTCTTGTATCAGTAGCCTACGTTCCTTTAACTGGATGCCTACACTTCTATAGTATCTGTTCTTGTATCAGTAGCCTACGTTCCTTTAACTGGATGCCTACACTCCTGTAGTATATGTTCCTGTAACAGTAACCTACCTTCCTTTAACTGGATGCCTACACTTCTATAGTATCTGTTCCTGTAACAGTAACCTATGTTCCTTTAACTGGATGCCTACACTCCTACAGTATCTGTTCCTGTAACATTAACCTATGTTCCTTTAACGGGATGCCTACACTCCTACAGTATCTGTTCCTGTAACATTAACCTACATGCCTTTAACTGGATGCCTACACTCCTGTAGTATATGTTCCTGTAACAGTAACCTACGTTCCTTTAAACAGATGCCTACACTCCTTATTTCCCTAACAAGGTTGTTTATTTGCCAACACTCACTCAATGTCTGTACATAACACAGATAAAAAGCTAGGGACTACAACTAAAGATTGCTAGACAGTTTACTTACATAGCATGGCACAGATATTGGATATATGCTGAGTGGTACAGATTTCTACTGAACAAACAAGAATCTCAATGGCAAATAAATAACTGCAAAATTGTCTACCCTAGATTGGGGCCTCTGATGGCCTGACTAGACAGAACAAAGAACAACTCATTAACAGACAATCTAACAATACATTTACAGCAAGATTTCGTAAAATCCTCACTGTCATTATAATACTGTAGAACAATGTCCTTTCCTGTGTGAATTTTGTTATTGAAAAAAAAACCATTAAAACACCGTATAATACAGCTTGTTTCCGAAAACATCATATGGTATAATACAGTCTGTTTACAAAAAATATTAAAAGCCTCGAACTTGATTTTGCAAAAAAAAAAAAAAACAAAAAACAAAAAAAATGGCCATGAAAAAAAGTAGGATAAGAGTAAGCCATGAGAAGAGGTTCAGTAGTGATATTTGTTGTCATTCTACTGAACTGTAATGGATAAGAGTGGGGTTGTTCACAGGTGCATGCTTATAGCTGGATAAATACAGACGGACTTATTTGTAACATAATTATGTTTCTTAAAAGTTTACTACAGAGTACCTAATACAAACAATATAAAAAATGTACTTAAATTAGGGGGGAAAGTCACAAAGTACTTCTGGGATAGGGGAATGTTTGATGGAGAGTGGACTTAAACAGATCTCAGGAAAGGGTCTAACAAAAGTGAAATTATAGGAACAAGTGCAACGTATTTACAAAGGGAGGTAACAGGGATAATTAAAAGAGCAGACAAAATTTAATTTTTTTAACAGGCGATAAAGGAAGTGAAGTGAAATATAGTAACTCAGTACATAAAGCAACAACTGATGTGTGAACATCTGATGGTCAATATCATGGGACTAGGGAGCTCTGCATGAATGCTGACTACAGCCTCTCCAATCTGGAGCTGACTACTCTCCAATCTGGAGCCGACTACAGCCTCTCCAATCTGGAGCCGACTACAGCCTCTCCAATCTGGAGCCGACTACAGCCTCTCCAATCTGGAGCCGTCTCCAATCTGGAGCCGACTACAGCCTCTCCAATCTGGAGCCGACTACAGCCTCTCCAATCTGGAGCCGACTACAGCCTCTCCAATCTGGAGCCGACTACAGCCTCTCCAATCTGGAGCCGACTACAGCCTCTCCAATCTGGAGCCGACTACAGCCTCTCCAATCTGGAGCCGACTACAGCCTCTCCAATCTGGAGCCGACTACAGCCTCTCCAATCTGGAGCCGACTACAGCCTCTCCAATCTGGAGCCGACTACAGCCTCTCCAATCTGGAGCCGACTACAGCCTCTCCAATCTGGAGCCGACTACAGCCTCTCCAATCTGGAGCCGACTACAGCCTCTCCAATCTGGAGCCGACTACAGCCTCTCCAATCTGGAGCCGACTACAGCCTCTCCAATCTGGAGCCGACTACAGCCTCTCCAATCTGGAGCTGACTACAGCCTCTCCAATCTGGAGCCGACTACAGCCTCTCCAATCTGGAGCTGACTACTCTCCAATCTGAAGCCGACTACAGCCTCTCCAATCTGGAGCCGACTACAGCCTCTCCAATCTGGAGCCGACTACAGCCTCTCCAATCTGGAGCCGACTACAGCCTCTCCAATCTGGAGCTGACTACAGCCTCTCCAATCTGGAGCCGACTACTCTCCAATCTGGAGCTGACTACTCTCCAATCTGAAGCCGACTACAGCCTCTCCAATCTGGAGCCGACTACAGCCTCTCCAATCTGGAGCCGACTACAGCCTCTCCAATCTGGAGCCGACTACAGCCTCTCCAATCTGGAGCCGACTACAGCCTCTCCAATCTGGAGCCGACTACAGCCTCTCCAATCTGGAGCCGACTACAGCCTCTCCAATCTGGAGCCGACTACTCTCCAATCTGAAGCCGACTACAGCCTCTCCAATCTGGAGCCGACTACAGCCTCTCCAATCTGGAGCCGACTACAGCCTCTCCAATCTGGAGCCGACTACAGCCTCTCCAATCTGGAGCTGACTACAGCCTCTCCAATCTGGAGCTGACTACAGCCTCTCCAATCTGGAGCCGACTACAGCCTCTCCAATCTGGAGCTGACTACTCTCCAATCTGGAGCTGACTACAGCCTCTCCAATCTGGAGCCGACTACAGCCTCTCCAATCTGGAGCCGACTACAGCCTCTCCAATCTGGAGCCGACTACAGCCTCTCCAATCTGGAGCTGACTACAGCCTCTCCAATCTGGAGCTGACTACTGCCTCTCCAATCTGGAGCTGACTACTCTCCAATCTGGAGCTGACTACAGCCTCTCCAATCAAAAGCTGACTACAGCCTCTCCAATCAAAAGCTGACTACAGCCTCTCCAATCAAAAGCTGACTGCTGAACTCTAAGTATACAAAACTGCCAACAAATGACTACTAATGCACCATTCTACATTATCAACAGGACATCAGCCCTGTATCTATTCTTCTTCTGATAGATATGCAGTTTATCAAAGCTTGTATGTCCACAGTAAAACTTGTTTTACAGATCATAACAAAGAGTAAATGCTTTCGACCAATCAGTTTGTTAATATGTTACTCATCTCAAGCTCTGTAAGTGATTTGCTAACAGATCAAGCCTCATCATCACTTACTTATTTACATGTGAAATTTACAATTTATAAATGCTGAGAATTTGTTATTTTAACAAGTGAAGAAAGTACTGACAGACTAATTACGAAAACCTTCTGACATTTAAATTCTAACAGAGCTGACAAGCCTTGCACAACTAGATTATCAATGGCGTTAAAAGGTTTGTTAGAAACTTTGTATCTATGTATCTATTTTGATAGAAATACAAAAACAACATGCTGAAGAGCATTGAAAATGCTCTTAGCATAAAAACCAAATAAACAAACAAAAAAACAAAACAGAATTGTCATTGATACACTGGGAACTTGATGACCTAAAATTGTTTTCTGATTCTATCCTACATTTGATAACTCTTTGTGTAGATAGGTTTCAAACGGCAGACATATTTCTAAAAAATAATTTGTGGTAACGAGATACTGGTACAATTTCTCTTGTGATACAAAATTTTAGATATAGACTTCAACTTTGATTATATCATTTGTGGGGTAGAAATGTTGGTTGGTAAATACCCAGTATTAATGTCTACAAGACTTGATATTTTAATGTTTACAGTGCAGCATACACTGTGATGATGACATTTACACTGGGCTTACACCCAGGAGTCACATTATAAAAACTGTCTGCGATCTCCAGTTGTTAAATTGATAATCCTCGTAACAATGATGCTTCTAGCACAATGTGGAATTCATCTAGCGTGCCAAGGATGTGTACGAGGTAGTTGGTAAGGCTAGGGTCACGGAAGAAAGAATGCTCCTCAAACATAGTCGCTGTCACAGGCGTGTTGGCAATCAGGGGAAGCATTTTCTGTATCACATGGTCCCTGTGGAGATAAAACAAATTATACATGGGTGGTTACCGTTAGTAACATGATATTTTACATGGGTGGTTACCGTTAGTAACATGATATTTTACATGGGTAGTTACCATTAGACAGAATGATATTTTACATGGGTAGTTACCATTAGACAGACTGATATTTTACATGGTTTGTTACCATTAGGCAGACTGATATTTTACATGGGTAGTTACCATTAGACAGACTGATATTTTACATGGTTTGTTACCATTAGGCAGACTGATATTTTACATGGGTAGTTACCATTAGACAAACATATTTTACATGGGTAGTTACCATTAGACGGACAGATAATTTACATGGGTAGTTACCATTAGACAGACAGATATTTTACATGGGTAGTTACCATTAGACAGAATGATATTTTACATGGGTAGTTACCATTAGACAGAATGATAATTTACATGGGTAGTTACCATTAGACAGAATGATAATTTACATGGGTAGTTACCATTAGACAGACAGATATTTTACATGGGTAGTTACCATTAGATGGACTGATATTTTACATGGGTAGTTACTATTAGACAGACAGATATTTTACATGGTTTGTTACCATTACATGGTTTGTTACCATTAGACAGACTGATAATTTACATGGTTTGTTACAATTAGACAGACTGATAATTTACATGGTTTGTTACCATTAGACAGAATGATATTTTACATGGGTAGTTACCATTAGACAGACAGATATTTTACATGGGTAGTTACCATTAGACAGACTGATAATTTACATGGGTAGTTACCATTAGACAGACTGATAATTTACATGGTTTGTTACCATTAGACAGACTGATAATTTACATGGTTTGTTACCATTAGACAGACTGATAATTTACATGGTTTGTTACCATTAGACAGACTGATATTTTACATGGTTTGTTACCATTAGACAGACTGATAATTTACATGGTTTGTTACCATTAGACAGACTGATAATTTACATGGGTAGTTACCATTAGACAGAATGATGTTTTACATGGTTTGTTACCATTAGACAGACAGATAATTTACATTAGACAGAATGATAATTTACATGGTTTGTTACCATTAGACAGACTGATATTTTACATGGTTTGTTACCATTAGACAGACTGATATTTTACATGGTTTGTTACCATTAGACAGACTGATATTTTACATGGTTTGTTACCATTAGACAGACAGATATTTTACAGGGTTTTTTATACTGATAATCACCTGATGCCCACACAAACAAAGATCTGGAACTTTCCATCCTTGCCAACAGTCTCGGCTGCACTATTGATCTTACTAAGGATGTTACAGAAGAGCCAGTATCCAGCCTTGGCTCCTTCTGTCATGGGACGTCTCACTTCTCCACTCAGTACACACTCAAAATGGCCTTTCACCTTCTCTGTAATATAATGTAGTACCATTCATCAACAAGATGTAATAAAAGTTACAGTAATAAAAATTTTCAAGATGGCCATCACGCCACAGTACATATGATACTTTCTTTTAATGAGTATCAATGTTAAATGACATTTACTGGAAAAGTGCAGGGACCTTTCATTTTATAGATATCCTGGGGATATACAACATGAAAAAATCATCCTTTCTTATCCATAACTTACAACCTGTAGAAAATACATTCCTTACATCTGCACCTGACCTACCTAGATAATCACATAACTGGCTGATGACATCAGTAAACTAGACATGACTTACCTAGATAATCACATAACTGGCTGATGACATCAGTAAACTAGAACATGACCTAGATAATCACATAACTGGCTGATGACATCAGTAAACTAGACATGACTTACCTAGATAACCACATAACTGGCTGATGACATCAGTAAACTAGACATGACCTACCTAGATAATCACATAACTGGCTGATGACATCAGTAAACTAGACATGACCTACCTAGATAATCACATAACTGGCTGATGGCATCAGTAAACTAGAACATGACCTAGATAACCACATAACTGGCTGATGACATCAGTAAACTAGACATGACCTACCTAGATAATCACATAACTGGCTGATGGCATCAGTAAACTAGAACATGACCTAGATAATCATATAACTGACTGATGACATCAGTAAACTAGAACATGACCTAGATATTCACATAACTGGCTGATGACATCAGTAAACTAGAACATGACCTAGATAATCACATAACTTGCTGATGACATCAGTAAACTAGACATGACCTACCTAGATAATCACATAACTGGCTGATGACATCAGTAAACTAGACATGACCTACCTAGATAATCACATAACTGGCTGATGGCATCAGTAAACTAGAACATGACCTAGATAACCACATAACTGGCTGATGACATCAGTAAACTAGACATGACCTACCTAGATAATCACATAACTGGCTGATGACATCAGTAAACTAGAACATGACCTAGATAATCATATAACTGACTGATGACATCAGTAAACTAGAACATGACCTAGATATTCACATAACTGGCTGATGACATCAGTAAACTAGAACATGACCTAGATAATCACATAACTTGCTGATGACATCAGTAAACTAGACATGACTTACCTAGATAATCACATAACTGGCTGATGACATCAGTAAACTAGACATGACTTACCTAGATAATCACATAACTTGCTGATGACATCAGTAAACTAGACATGACTTACCTAGATAATCACATAACTGGCTGATGACATCAGTAAACTAGAACATGACCTAGATAATCATATAACTGACTGATGACATCAGTAAACTAGAACATGACCTAGATAATCATATAACTGTCTGATGGCATCAGTAAACTAGAACATGACCTAGATAATCACATAACTGGCTAATGACATCAGTAAACTAGAACATGACCTAGATAATCACATAACTGGCTGATGACCTCAGTAAACTAGAACATGACTTACCTAGATAATCACATAACTGGCTAATGACATCAGTAAACTAGACATGACTTACCTAGATAATCACATAACTGGCTGATGACATCAGTAAACTAGAACATGACCTAGATAAATACATAACTGACTGATGGCATCAGTAAACTAGACATGACCTACCTAGATAATCCCAGATGAAGAACTTGTTCCTGAAGAGTCTTGAGGACCTGAAGCCACTCTGGAATACCAGCTCCATACAGTGTACTAATCCTCTGTCTCCACAAAGCAGGAATGTCAGACTACCTCGCTACAAAAACATTTATATCAGTCAATGTTTATACCGATTTTATACGTTATTTATCAAACTTTAAACTTAAGATAAAAATTTGATAGTAATAACTGTTTGTCTGATTTATAATTTGAATAATTGAATTCAAAATGATGACTGTTACATGTAACTACGAATATGTAAAGGATGAAATATATCAAGAATATATGTGTCTCAGAATCACTACCAGTACAGTGGTGTGTCCCAGAACCACTACCAGTACAGTGGTGTGTCCAAGAACCACTACCAGTACAGTGGTGTGTCCCAGAACCACTACCAGTACAGTGGTGTGTCCCAGAACCACTACCAGTACAGTGGTGTGTCCCAGAACCACTACCAGTACAGTGGTGTGTCCAAGAACCACTACCAGTACAGTGGTGTGTCCAAGAACCACTACCAGTACAGTGGTGTGTCCCAGAACCACTACCAGTACAGTGGTGTGTCCCAGAACCACTACCAGTACAGTGGTGTGTCCAGGAACCACTACCAGTACAGTGTACCACTACCAGTACAGTGTGTGTGTCCCAGAACCACTACCAGTACAGTAGTGTCCTGTGTCCCAAAACCACTACCAGTACAGTGGTGTGTCCCAGAACCACTACCAGTACAGTGGTGTGTCCAAGAACCACTACCAGCACAGTGGTGGCCTGTGTACCAGAACCTCTACCAGTACAGTGGTGTCCTGTGTCCCAGAACCACTACCAGTACAGTGGTGTCCTGTGTCCCAGAACCACTACCAGTACAGTGGTGTGTTCCAGAACCACTACCAGTACAGTGGTGTCCTGTGTCCCAGAACCACTACCAGTACAGTGGTGTGTCCAAGAACCACTACCAGTACAGTGGTGTGTCCCAGAACCACTACCAGTACAGTAGTGTCCTGTGTCCCAGAACCACTACCAGTACAGTGGTGTGTCCAAGAACCACTACCAATACAGTGGTGTGTCCCAGAACCACTACCAATACAGTGGTGTGTCCCAGAACCACTACCAGTACAGTGGTGTGTCCCAGAACCACTACCAGTACAGTGGTGGCTTGTGTACCAGAACCTCTACCAGTACAGTGGTGTGTCCCAGAACCACAACCAGTACAGTGGTGTCCTGTGTCCCAGAACCACTACCAGTACAGTGGTGTGTCCAAGAACCACTACCAGTACAGTGGTGGCCTGTGTACCAGAACCTCTACCAGTACAGTGGTGTGTCCCAGAACCACTACCAGTACAGTGGTGTCCTGTGTCCCAGAACCACTACCAGTACAGTGGTGTGTCCAAGAACCACTACCAGTACAGTGGTGTGTCCCAGAATTCACTACCAGTACAGTGGTGTGTCCCAGAACCACTACCAGTACAGTAGTGTCCTGTGTCCCAAAACCACTACCAGTACAGTAGTGTCCTGTGTCCCAAAACCACTACCAGTACAGTGGTGTCCTGTGTCCCAGAACCACTACCAGTACAGTAGTGTCCTGTGTCCCAAAACCACTACCAGTACAGTGGTGTGTCCCAGAACCACTACCAGTACAGTGGTGTGTCCAAGAACCACTACCAGTACAGTGGTGGCCTGTGTACCAGAACCTCTACCAGTACAGTGGTGCGTCCCAGAACCACTACCAGTACAGTGGTGTCCTGTGTCCCAGAACCACTACCAGTACAGTGGTGTGTTCCAGAACCACTACCAGTACAGTGGTGTCCTGTGTCCCAGAACCACTACCAGTACAGTGGTGTGTCCAAGAACCACTACCAGTACAGCGGTGTGTCCCAGAACCACTACCAGTACAGTGGTGTGTCCCAGAACCACTACCAGTACAGTAGTGTCCTGTGTCCCAAAACCACTACCAGTACAGTAGTGTCCTGTGTCCCAAAACCACTACCAGTACAGTGGTGTCCTGTGTCCCAGAACCACTACCAGTACAGTGGTGTGTCCAAGAACCACTACCAGTACAGTGGTGTGTCCCAGAACCACTACCAGTACAGTGGTGTGTCCCAGAACCACTACCAGTACAGTAGTGTCCTGTGTCCCAAAACCACTACCAGTACATTAGTGTCCTGTGTCCCAAAACCACTACCAGTACAGTGGTGTCCTGTGTCCCAGAACCACTACCAGTACAGTAGTGTCCTGTGTCCCAAAACCACTACCAGTACAGTGGTGTCCTGTGTCCCTGAACAACATCACACTTACTATGGACCATACAACATTTCCTTTAATTAACATTAGCATAAATTTCTCTACCAAGGTTTCAACATAATCGTGACTATTTACAAAGAAGAGTTAACAGGAATATGACATCAGATGTTTGTACAGCTCATATTTTATCATTACAATCAGTAAACATTCCATAAAAACGGATGTGATATCTGGGACCTGGATGTTTTAGCTGAGTAAATTCTAGTTGGAATGAAAAATGATTTCACCAATAGAAAGAAGCCATCTTGCAACTGTTAATATCGTGAAAATTGATATTTGACTAATATTTTCTTTTTCCAATACCTGCCTACCAAAGGAATATTTTAATATCAATTAACAACCCTAATCTATACTTATCAATGTTGAATAGTTTCTAATACTGGGTTATATCAAATGGTGTATTGCAATTTAATTTCGTTTAGATACAATCCAATCTTTTGAAATTCAAACAAATCAAAAGCTGTATAATTGAGTATGACCTCACCTCTTTCTCAGGCTTGTAGTAATGTTTCACTAGATTGTTGACAGCATGGCCAAGCATTTCTTGTATCATCGGAATTTTCAAATCTTGAAAAACAATACAGACAATAACAATATATATCATTAAATTTTTAATATTTAAAGTTACAACAATTAACCACACAAATCATGGCATCAATGAATGACCTATAATCGATCTATTGATAAAAAACTGACCAATATATTCATAACCGTCCTTAAAAATCTCAGTTTACAGTTTAAAATGAGGTCAAGAGGGCCTGCATCCCTCAACTGATTTTATCTGTAGTAACATTAGAGAGGTTTCCCTCAGCTTTGTCGTCATTGAATGGGAGGGGAACAATAAACAGCTGATATCAGGATGGTAGACATGTACTTACTCTGATCTGAGGACTTCTTCGGTGAGTTGGGTGACATACTCCTAGGCGACGTGGATGCCATCACAGCTAGGTCCAGTCCTGTAAGGTAAAGTCATGTAACAACATGATACACCAGTTTATACAACATACAAATCCAACTCAATCCAAAGGTTCAAAGATTATACAACAGCACAGTGACAAATATAACTCAGTTAAAATTATAGAAACCAATATATCTACTAACTATAAGGAGTGGATACTGGTGGTCTAACATCACTTCATCTCACTATGTTTCTTCAACAAGACAAGAAACAAAAGATGTCTATAGATAACATACTAATTACACAGTTAAGACAGCCAGTTTATTATTACCATCCATTTCTGAAGTTTTAGGGAGAACTTCTGCCACTAGGAGGCGCTCTGTACTCCCATCATCCACACCCTTTCCTAGCCATCGGCCACAATTAAACCTGAAATACACAAAAACAAAACAGAAATATCAGCATTTATATAAAAAATTATGCAAAGGAAGTCAATCATTTGTGTCTAGTTTAATCAAACTTGGTTTAAAGAGCATATCACTCTAAATAAACTGTTTATAAAGACAACATTTAACTCCAAAAATTGACCAAAATGAAAAATAAATCCCAAGTGCTCAACTGCCTAATATATACTGGTCATGTGTACCATACATCATAAAATCTGTCTTCTGATAGCAAGGAGTATCATAGGGTATAAAATCTGTCTTCTGACTTACTTACAAGGAGTATCATAGGGTATAAAATCTGTCTTCTGATAGCAAGGAGTATCATAGGGTATAAAATCTGTCTTCTGATAGCAAGGAGTATCATAGGGTATAAAATCTGTCTTCTGATAGCAAGGAGTATCATAGGGTATAAAATCTGTCTTCTGACTTACTTACAAGGAGTATCATAGGGTATAAAATCTGTCTTCTGACTTACTTACAAGGAGTATCATAGGGTATAAAATCTGTCTTCTGACTTACTTGTAAACATGTCCTGTGAGGTCATTGCGTACCAGGACATAGTCAACAAGCCATCGAGGTGTCATACCACTGTTGTCATGGCCAATCCTTAATGTTGTTAATACACCAAGGTTCTTATGCTGAAAGGAAAAACAAATTTTTGGTACAGGACAGTTAACTGGTGTTGACCTTTAAAACGAATAATTGATAAATGGTTCTGACACTCCTACAGAAGTTTGTATATGACAACATTTTTGTAGTCTTTGTACAAGGGTATCAGTGATTCTCTATCTATATAACCCACTTTAAGGATAATGGCATGTTTTAATAATGAAATTCTTAAAGTTTGTTTCTAACCCTTCCTTGATGAAATTCACACCTTTTTAGTGAAAATTTCCAATCATTGCCCACCCCCTACTTTTAAGATAATACCTATTCTAGTACTGTAAATTCCCTAATACTTATATTTCATTAACTTACTTCTTTAGAATTATCAGCGACTACATGAATCTGTGATCAGTGATCTAAAAATTACTTTAAATTCACAAATGATGGGCTGATAGATATATGGACTCTGATATCAGTGAATGAATCAGCACAAATGTCATCATTTCTGTACAAATAATCCTGAGAGATTTGAATTCAAGATTATCTCCTCTTGCGTATAAATGTCAAAATAAACCCCACATGAAATATGTGATTAACAGTAACCACCTAATCCCACATGAAATATCAGTGTTTAACAGTAACCGCCTAATCCCACATGAAATATAAGTGTTTAACAGTAATCGCCTAATCCCACATGAAATATCAGTGATTAACAGTAACCACCTAATCCCACATGAAATATCAGTGTTTAACAGTAACCACCTAATCCCACATGAAATATAAATGTTTAACAGTAATCGCCTAATCCCACATGAAATATCAGTGTTTAACAGTAATCGCCTAATCCCACATGAAATATAAATGTTTAACAGTAACCGCCTAATCCCACATGAAATATAAATGTTTAACAGTAATCGCCTAATCCCACATGAAATATAAATGTTTAACAGTAATCGCCTAATCCCACATGAAATATCAGTGTTTAACAGTAATCGCCTAATCCCACATGAAATATAAATGTTTAACAGTAATCGTCTAATCCCACATGAAACATAAATGTTTAACAGCAATCGCCTAATCCCACATGAAATATAAGTGTTTAACAGTAATCGCCTAATCCCACATGAAATATAAATGTTTAACAGTAATCGCCTAATCCCACATGAAATATAAATGTTTAACAGTAATCGCCTAATCCCACATGAAATATAAATGTTTAACAGTAATCGCCTAATCCCACATGAAATATCAGTAATTAACAGTAACCGCCTAATACCACATGAAATATAAATGTTTAACAGTAATCGCCTAATCCCACGTGAAATATAAATGTTTAACAGTAATCGCCTAATCCCACATGAAATATCAGTGATTAACAGTAACCGCCTAATCCCACATGAAATATCAGTCATTAACAGTAACCGCCTAATCCCACATGAAATATAAGTGTTTAACAGTGATCGCCTAATCCCACATGAAATATAAGTGTTTAACAGTAATCGCCTAATCCCACATGAAATATAAATGTTTAACAGTAACCGCCTAATCCCACATGAAATATAAATGTTTAACAGTAATCGCCTAATCCCACATGAAATATAAATGTTTAACAGTAATCGCCTAATCCCACATGAAATATCAGTGTTTAACAGTAATCGCCTAATCCCACATGAAATATAAATGTTTAACAGTAATCGCCTAATCCCACATGAAATATAAATGTTTAACAGTAATCGCCTAATCCCACATGAAATATCAGTAATCGCCTAATCCCACATGAAATATAAATGTTTAACAGTAATCGCCTAATCCCACATGAAATATAAATGTTTAACAGTAACCGCCTAATCCCACATGAAATATCAGTGTTTAACAGTAATCGCCTAATCCCACATGAAATATAAGTGTTTAACAGTAATCGCCTAATCCCACATGAAATATCAGTGTTTAACAGTAATCGCCTAATCCCACATGAAATATCAGTGTTTAACAGTAATCGCCTAATCCCACATGAAATATCAGTGTTTAACAGTAATCGCCTAATCCCACATGAAATATAAGTGTTTAAGAGTAACCGCCTAATCCCACATGAAATATCAGTGATTAACAGTAACCGCCTAATCCCACATGAAATATAAGTGTTTAACAGTAATCGCCTAATCCCACATGAAATATAAGTGTTTAACAGTAATCGCCTAATCCCACATGAAATATCAGTGTTTAACAGTAATCGCCTAATCCCACATGAAATATCAGTGTTTAACAGTAATCGCCTAATCCCACATGAAATATCAGTGTTTAACAGTAATCGCCTAATCCCACATGAAATATCAGTGTTTAACAGTAATCGCCTAATCCCACATGAAATATAAATGTTTAACAGTAATCGCCTAATCCCACATGAAATATCAGTGTTTAACAGTAATCGCCTAATCCCACATGAAATATCAGTGTTTAACAGTAATCGCCTAATCCCACATGAAATATCAGTGATTAACAGTAACCGCCTAATCCCACATGAAATATCAGTGTTTAACAGTAATCGCCTAATCCCACATGAAATATCAGTGTTTAACAGTAATCGCCTAATCCCACATGAAATATAAGTGTTTAACAGTGATCGCCTAATCCCACATGAAATATCAGTGATTAACAGTAACCGCCTAATCCCACATGAAATATCAGTGTTTAACAGTAATCGCCTAATCCCACATGAAATATAAATGTTTAACAGTAATCACTTCAGTGATTATTAGAAGGAATACCATAACTAACCTCAAGGTTGAACTCTAGGAGACCTTTTGGTATCTCTGTGACCCCAGTTTCTCCAGCCTGGCCCGCCAGGTTGATCCAGGGGTTAGCACTCGTTGTAGAACATCCAAACTTAGGACAAGGATAGATGAGGATTTTGTAAGGGACCACTGAAAAGACAGACAACAGTTGATGATAAAAGGGAGTCTCCACCCTGTAGTTGACGTGTATCAATAGGGAGATGGAGGAATACATTTCTTTTGATGTCACTTTTTTTTACGTTTTATTGATTATAGAATGAGTTGCTTGGTCTGGAACAGGTCACTAAAAATCCATGTCTCTTGCCATCACTTGGCCTTGTCTACTAGACTAAGTGTTAAGGTGATAGGACGGGGTGACCTGCAACTCACTGTAAGGGGTAGATTGATCAGGGAATATCTATTTTGAGATAACAGCCAGTCATACAGGCAGGACCTTTGGCCAAGAGATTGCCAGTATGTCTAACCCTTGTTACCTGGGCCATACTTGTGTCTACCTCTTGTTACCTGGGCCTTACTTGTGTCTACCTCTTGTTACCAGGACCTTACTTGTGTCTACCTCTTGTTACCTGGGCCTTACTTGTGTCTACCTCTTGTTACCTGGGCTATACTTGTGTCTACCTCTTGTTACCTTGGCTATACTTGTGTCTACCTCTTGTTACCTGGGCAATACTTGTGTCTACCTCTTGTTACCTGGGCTATACTTGTGTCTACCCCTTGTTACCAGGACCTTACTTCTGTCTACCTCTTGTTACCTGGGCCTTACTTGTATCTACCCCTTGTTACCAGGACCTTACTTGTGTCTACCCCTTGTTACCAGGACCTTACTTGTGTCTACCCTTTGTTACCAGGACATTACTTGTGTCTACCCCAGGTAACCAAGACCTTACTTGTATCTGCCCCAGGTAACCAAGACCTTACTTGTGTCTATCCTTTGTAACCAGGAACTTACTTGTGTCTACCCCTTGTAATCAGGACATTACTTGCGTCTACCCCTTGTTACCAGTTCCTCACTTGTGTCTACCCCCTGTAACCAGAACCTTACTTGTGTCTACCCCTGGAAACCAAGACCTTACTTGTGTCTACCCCTTGTTACCAAGACCTTACTTGTGTCTACCCCATGTAACCAGGACCTTACTTGTGTCTACCCCTTGTTACCAGGACCTTACTTGTGTCTACCCTTTGTTACCAGGACATTACTTGTGTCTACCCCAGGTAACCAAGACCTTACTTGTATCTGCCCCAGGTAACCAAGACCTTACTTGTGTCTATCCTTTGTAACCAGGACCTTACTTGTGTCTACCCCTTGTAATCAGGACATTACTTGCGTCTACCCCTTGTTACCAGTTCCTCACTTGTGTCTACCCCCTGTAACCAGAACCTTACTTGTGTCTACCCCTGGAAACCAAGACCTTACTTGTGTCTACCCCTTGTTACCAAGACCTTACTTGTGTCTACCCCATGTAACCAGGACCTTACTTGTGTCTACCCCTTGTAACCAAGACCTTACTGGTGTCTACCCCTTGTAACCAGGACATTACTTGTGTCTACCCCTTGTAACTAGGACATTACTTGTGTCTACCCCTTGTTACCAGGGCCTTACTTGTGTCTACCCCATATAACCAGGACCTTACTTGTGTCTGCCCCTTGTAACCAACACCTTACTTGTGTCTACCTCTTATTACCTGGGCCTTACTTGTGTCTACCCCTTATTACCAGGACCTTACTTGTGTCTACCCCATGTAACCAAGGCCTTACTTGTGTCTACCCCTTGTTACCAGGACCTTACTTGTGTCTACCCCATGTAACCAGGACATTACTTGTGTCTACCCCTTGTTACCTGGGCCTTACTTGTGTCTACCCCTTGTTACCAGGACCTTACTTGTGTCTACCCCTTGTTACCAGGACCTTACTTGTGTCTACCCCTTGTTACCTGGGCCTTACTTGTGTCTACCCCTTGTTACCAGGACCTTACTTGTGTCTACCCCTTGTTACCAGGACCTTACTTGTGTCTACCCCTTGTTACCAGGACCTTACTTGTGTCTACCCCTTGTTACCTGGGCCTTACTTGTGTCTACCCCTTGTTACCAGGACCTTACTTGTGTCTACCCCTTGTAACCAAGACCTTCCTTGTGTCTACCCCTTGTTACATCTACCTTACTTGTGTCTACCCCTTGTTACCAGGACCTTACTTGTGTCTACCCCTTGTAACCAGGGCCTTGTGTCTTCTCCTTGTTACTAGAACCTTACTTGTGTTTGTGAAGCTGTTGGTGAAGCAGGAGTAGTCTACAGCATTCAGAGACAGGAGATGATACAAAAACTGTTCCCTCTCATCTTCACATCTCAGGAACGCATACCGCTTATAGAGACTTCTGTAAATATATCAGGAACGCATACAATTTATCTAGACTTCTGTAAATATATCATGATCTTATACCGTTCACAAAATAAACCATTAACACTATCATGAGATTGCCCAATGAATTAAATCTCACTAACCTTAGAAGCTCAGCATTGCTAAGTAAGATCTTGAGGTGGGCAGACAGAACTTTCTTCTCTAGTGCTAATCTCACCCAGGCACGAGCATACCCAACATCAGTCCGGATCTCAGTCATCTGCTGGACCTTTCTGTAAAGAGAAACAGCAATCTGTAGCTTTTAATGTGTAAAACAGAAACCTAGGTATGACCTTAGTGAATAAAATCTCTAATCTAGTCTAAGATCAAATTAATGAGACTCAATGGGTCTGTGTCATCCACTGTCATTCAGTGCTGTTGACAAACAAATCTGTGATCTACACTATGGTTAAAGAAAAATTCAAATTAACTAAATAACAAGCAAGCAACAACCAAAACACTACAAGATATGTAACTTTGTTTAAAGTTTTTTTTATTTAGTTCGAATTTACACTAAGGTGGCAATGGACAAAACATTGCATCATGACACAAAATATTGCTCTTGCACTTTGGGCTGTAAGATAAGTGTCTGGAAGACATCCAGTATGCCAACAAATACTGACTATTGGAGGCAAGACAGACACTGATGATTGGAGGCAAGACAGACACTGATGACTGGAGGCAAGACAGACACTGACTATTGGAGGCAAGACAGACACTGATGATTGGAGGCAAGACAGACACTGATGATTGGAGGCAAGACAGACACTGACTATTGGAGGCAAGACAGACACTGACTATTGGAGGCAAGACAGACACTGACTATTGGAGGCAAGACAGACACTATCTATTGGAGGCAAGACAGACACTGACTATTGGAGGCACGACAGACACTGACTATTGGAGGCAAGACAGATACTGACTATCAGAAGTAAGACAGACACTAACTATTGGAGGCAAGACAGACACTGACTATTGGAGGCAAGACAGACACTGTCTTTTGGAGGCAAGACAGATACTGACTATCAGAAGTAAGACAGACACTAACTATTGGAGGCAGGACAGACACTGGCTATTGGAGGTAAGACAGACACTGACTATTGGAGGCAAGACAGACACTATCTATTGGAGGCAAGACAGACACTGACTATTGGAGGCAAGACAGACACTGATGATTGGAGGCAAGACAGACACTGACTATTGGAGGCAAGACAGACACTGATGATTGGAGGCAAGACAGACACTGACTATTGGAGGCAAGACAGACACTATCTATTGGAGGCAAGACAGACACTGACTATTGGAGGCAAGACAGACACTGACTATTGGCGACAATACAAACACTAACTATTAGAGGCAGGACAGACACTTACTATTGGAGGCAAGACTTTGCCATCAATTTTCAGATCAGTAGCACAAGTGGAACTAAAGAAGAATTTTAAAATTCAAGATGGTGGCCATATTGGATTTCACATCAACCCGAAAAATGACAATTCTTGGTCAGGGGCATCTTAGAATCATTTCAGGCATTTCAACTGAATTTCACTGTTGGAACTTAAGAAGTTTTAAATGTAAAAAGTTCATTTATGCATGCCATGTCATGACGGCTATAGGTCATCATGACCTTTCAGGCAAGATGGCTTCAAAATTGCTAAAAAACAAAAAGAAGAGCCGCTAATTGTTTCTACAATGCTCACCTTAAAGCAAATGTAATTGATGAGGGAAGTGGAATAAGGGAAGGTAACTCTAATTGTTTCTACAATGCTAACCTTAAATCAAATGTAATTGATGAGGGAAGTGGGTTCAGGGTAGGTAACTCTATCTAATTGTTTCTACAATGCTAACCTTAAATCAAATGTAATTGATGAGGGAAGTGGGTTCAGGGTAGGTAACTCCAATTGTTACTACAATGCCCACCTTAAATCAAATGTAATAGATGAGGGAAGTGGGTTCAGGGTAGGTAACTCTATCTAATTGTTTCTACAATGCCCACCTTAAATCAAATGTAATAGATGAGGGAAGTGGGTTCAGGGTAGGTAACTCTATCTAATTGTTTCTACAATGCTCACCTTAAATCAAATGTAATGGATGAGGGAAGTGGGCTCAGGGTAGGTAACTCTATCCGCCCTGTGCTACCTTTACGACGGTGAGTTTTACGTTCCAGTGAGCGAGTTCCATCTGTGATTGACATCCCGGACATATCTGTAAAGAAGAAGGTATATTATGTTAGTACCGAGTATAAACATGGACTAGTGACACTACACAGTTATACTGCATATATCAACTGCTCATCTCTCTCTCTCTCTCTCTCTATATATATATATACACTTAAATCTTAAAATGATAAATAAGTTGTACATCAAGAAGGTTATAATTATAATGAATGGATAAGTGGTCATTGTTCATGTAAGAGAATGTACCAACAGTTTATCTAACACAACACCAAAATATGAGGAAAGAACCTACACATATACAAATCAGAGTATACAGATCTGGTCATGTGACAAATCATCAAGTATACAGATCTGGTCATGTGACAAATCATTATGTATACAAATCTGGTCATGTGACTTATGATTGCATTATCAATCTAAATATAGATATCAATCAGCAGGTTATATCTAATATCTTCACAAACATTTAAACAGCAGTTATTCTACAGTATTTAGAACTACAGACATTCAATCTATTCTTGTAAATACACTAACAGTATATATTTGAGTATGAATCCATGCTTAGCCAGTACTACAACATAACAGATCAATGGTGGTTTAAAGGCTAAAAAAGTTGTATATCTGTTCACACACACATGCAAGATGGATCTGATCTGAGTAAATATATATCTGGAGGTCACTCCTTCAACATAAAAGGCAACATTCACAACTTTAGCTATCTAATACTAGTAGACGTTTCACACAGAAAGTTTACATCATGCTGGTTATTGACAAAATTTACTACTGATAGGTTTAACATTTAAAAAGCAATGCTTCCGAAAATGTGCCCGAGTTCTCAATCTACAGCTGATAATGATGATACGCTAAAGAAACCTTTATGGTAGAAAAGCTGGATGTTCAAGGGAAGTCATGCTATGGAAACAGTAGAAATGTTTCAAAAATAAAATTACACAACATCATAATGAAGTTCAACTACAAAGTTGGTAGGACGATGCAAAAATTAAACAGAAAAACGAATCGATAAAATAAATTGACATGTAAATAACATAGAATGTGTAGACATGAAGCTGTTCACAAGGTGCATGACAGCCATAGATTAATACACATTTGTTCTGTGTAACAGAGACAATTTTTCAGCACCCTGTTATAGAGTTATAACACAAAGCTATTTTACAGTCATCATATTCACATCAAAATGTATTGAATCAGAATTCCAATAAGAATTTGAAATGAGATGAAATCCTGATGCTGTCACTGCTTATATGATGACAGCTGCTGTGGCAGATTCTTAAAGGATGATGGTAGAACCAGCATCCGGTACAATATTATCGTCATCATAACAAATGAAACAACACTATGTAATCATTTCCCCCGGGTGCCTCCTGAAACTTAAGTGCCAAAATCTACAAGAACTTTTTTCAGCCAAATTATTCAAAAGCATGCAAGCGAAGAATATTCTATAAGAAAAACAAAAAGTATGCAAAATGAACGAACTGAAAGCAAATTGAAGTATGCCACTATTAAAAACAAAATATTTCTGAAATGGTAAAATGTAACACCAAGAAAAAGCGGATGAATTTCTAATGAGGCAAAGTAAGGGTAAAATGTATCATGTACACAACTAGACATGATGTGTGACAACTGAGTACAAGGCCACAATCACAGGACAATACAAGCTGATGATACCGGAGTGACGTACATGTATTCTGATACCGCCTACGCAGGACACACCATGCCATAGCTAGTGGGGCCGCAAAGGAAATCAGGTTACAGCATTAGTTCAGGAGGCCCCAAACAGGGAAAAATGATTGTAGTAATATATAGATTATAGCTTCTAATGAGGCCCCAAACAAGGAAAAATTATTACAGTAATATATAGTTTTATAGCTTCTAATGAGGCCCCAAACAGGGAAAAAATATTACAGTAAATATACAGTTATATAGATTCTAATGAGGCCCCAAACAGGAGGAAAATGACAACAATGACATCAAGTTATAGAGCTTTTAATGAAGCCCCAAACAGGGAAAAAAATTATAGTTATATAACTACTAATGAAACCATTAGGAGACCCCTATCTGTAGGTGAAATGGAGAATCAAAAACTGTCTGAGGAGTCTTGTTGACAAATCCTAACAACAAAAATCACTTATAATATTAATTCATTATCTTACAAAAAATAACACAAGTAGAATTTTGTTGACATCCAAGATATACAACTTTTACTGTTTACTAGTACTTCACAGGCACAAATGATCTCCCCCCCAAAAAGACAAGTTTACTTATTACTCTCTTAAAACAGTTCACTTATTATTCCCTCAAACAAGCTGAATTATTACTCCCTTAAAAATTTTACGAACTATTTCTCAAATAAGTTTACTTATGCGTACTTGTCAAATTGATGATATAGTGTTGTTCAACATAAATAGCGAGAACATGATTAGCACTTAAGAAGAAATTGCTGTGGTGATATAAGTCAGAAAGAGGCTAGCTTTACTGTGTGTACAGCCTACAGGTGATGTGAACACGAAAAAAAGATCAACTGACCAATGGTCAGTGAGGTCTGGCCATCAAATTGGAGTTCCATATCACCAGATCAATGTTAATTTCCTGTCTTATATATCAGATTGACAGAAAGATAAGCAGATATCTGTATACCCCCTCTCTTCATTACAGGGTAGAGAGGGGAGATTATAAATGTACTGCTATGTCAAAAGTTATAGTTGTCATAGTTGGTAACATAGCCTCAAAAAATGGCTACATATATATATACATTTATTAGATTATTGGATATGTTGTCTTCATGAAAACAGATTGATGCTATACATTGTCTACACTTTCAAAATATTGACAGTACACAGTACAGATAAAAGTTACAGTGATATGGTGTTGGAGCTCGTTCTGACGAGGACTGTACTTACTACAGATCGACAGATACACATCAACAACAGACGACAATTCCGCCTGGTTCATGGCCAACTCCGACTTATCTTCTGGAGCAAATAGTATTTCTACGTGTGAGCACAAATACCTGAACACCTACCACCTGACAGTTTGTTTTGTGTAGGTCTAGGGCGACCTTGTTTTCATATCATATTACCCCAAATGGTACCCCAAATGGTACATATTACTTCAAATGGTATATATTACCCCAAATGGTATATATTACCTCAAATTGTACATATTACACCAAATGGTACATATTACCCAAAATGGTACCCCAAGTAGTACATATTACCTCAAATGGTACATATTACCCTAAATGTTACCCAAAATGATACATATTACCCCACATGGTACCTCAAATGATACATATTACCTTAAATAGTGCAAATTGTACTCATAATGCACATTATCCTTAAATTGCCTATTTCATCCATTATGCACATTATTCTATGAATACATATTGGCCCCACAATGAATATTATTCCTATAGAACATCCCCATAACATTAAAAAAACATGAATTAAGAACGCTAAGAAATACAGATATTCTAGAATAATAATAAGTACACATATATGATATCATCAGCAGATTATTTCATTAATGATGATGAATCATTAGCTATAATGGTTACAATGTTCTATATGTACAAGAATATAACTAAATACTATCCCAGGAAATCATCATCTTCCTAAGTGAACCTTTCAAACACTCCTTACTGGTCACATGACATTTTAATTTGAAATATGGTCTTAATAGAAAGAAGGTGTAGGTAATATACTTTAAATATAATGAGTGATATTTACGAAAGTAAATCTACAAACCAAACATTCTACGTCACAACTCAACCAAATCATACAGAAATAAGGTAAAAAGAAATAGAAAGTTAATGAAATAATTCATATATGTTTTATATACACGAGCATGCATCATCTGTAAGCTGTTGTAACACTTGACAAAATACATCGCAGTATTAAGGATAGCCAACATGTCCACCCCATTTGATACATCAGAGTAGTAGTAAACTCATTCTGTGTAGTGGTGTAGATATGTACCACATCATATCAATCCATTATCGTGAATGGGAACACAATTTGAGAATTATTTTGTATTTGATTCGCTCATTCAAATCACAATCATGCACTTGCACTATAGATTCCCTCTGTCCAAGAGAGACAAGTGATATTTATCATTTAATAATTGTTATTTTTGAGGGACATGATGTCCAATTCTGCAGATGTTACAGGGGATCTTAAAATCTTAATATCACATTACTCATCATGAAAATCAATGACTGGTAAGATATCATTATATAATCAGAATAGAGGTAGCTTAGGACTTTGTCAAGACTACATACACCACATCATCACTAAGTACAGGTTTTCTTATACACAACAAGGTTTATAGTACCTGTACATAGACTCTGGACTAAAAACTCCCCATACTACAGGGACAAAGGCAGGTTTAAATCAAAGAATAATAACCACTTAAAAAATGCTGAAAAACTAAACTAAATGAAAATTACAAAAATGCTAAAATAATCATTAATGAAAGAATTGTGATCATAGAATAAACTCAGAAAACAAAACCAACCCACCAAAGAGGCTATGTTACATAAATACATGTTACAGTAACAAAGCGTGGTGACCACAACCACAGCTTACCTATACATCGACTTTGTTCCCACTCCAACCAGTTGTCATTTGGGACAGGATGAGTTACCTCCCCTGGTGAAATAGGCCTTCTATTATCTATATATAAACATTTATTGGTGAAGTTGATGCCAGTATGTTACCCAACTCCTCAGTAACATTTCATAGAATTCATTGTACTTTGGGGCAATAACTTCTCAATATCAGTAGTACTTAGGGGAGATAACTGCACAGAATCAATGATAATGAGGGCAGAACATTTATCAATATCAGTAGTACTTAGGGGAGATAACTGTACTTAATCAATGATACTGAGAACAGAACAATTATCAATATCAGTAGCTCTGAGGGGAGATAACTGTACTTAATAAGTGATACTGAGGGCAGAACAATTATCAATATCAGTAGTACTGAGGGGAGATAACTGTACAATATCATCAATATTGAATGGAGGTAAGGTTCAATGTTTCCCATGACATGTAATAAGAAAAGTTACAAGGAAAGGTAATCAAATTATTTGGAACAAGAGGACATAATCAAATACTGCATAAAGGGAGGTAATCAGATCAATTCAGTAAAGGTTATATCACAACAATTAATTACAGGGAGCTGCAGAAATTAAAGGTTTAGTTGTATTGAATGATTAACACAGAAATAGGTATTATAACTTATTGTGTTAGCTTCTACTGCAAGTGAGTGATTTATTAGTGACTTTAGTATAAATGGTCCACACAGCTTACAAAATGCTACAAGTACCCCTATATCAATCAGCTATATTTACACCTGATAAAAACATTCCTTTAATTATCTAGTTACTGTTAGTATGAAAATACTCATTTGGATACTACTCCTCCTATTTTGTTATCATCTATCTATTTTGATACTGTCCTCCTATTTTAGTACTGTCCTCCTATTTTGATACTGTCCTCCTATTTTGATACTGTCCTCCTATTTTGATACTGTCCTCCTATTTTGATACTGTCCTCCTATTTTGGTACCATCCTCATACAGTCTTCCTATTTTGGTACAGTCCTCCTATCTAGGTACAGTCCTCCTAATTTGGTACAGTCCTCCTAATTTGGTACAGTCCTCCTCTCTAGGTACAGTCCTCCTATTTTGGTACAGTCCTCCTAATTTGGTACAGTCCTCCTATCTAGGTACAGTCCTCCTATTTTGGTACAGTCCTCCTAATTTGGTACAGTCCTCCTTTCTAGGTACAGTCCTCCTATTTTGGTACAGTCCTCCTAATTTGGTACAGTCCTCCTAATTTGGTACAGTCCTCCTATCTAGGTACAGTCCTCCTATTTTGGTACAGTCCTCCTAATTTGGTACAGTCCTCCTTTCTAGGTACAGTCCTCCTATTTTGGTACAGTCCTCCTAATTTGGTACAGTCCTCCTATCTAGGTACAGTTCTCCTAATTTGGTACAGTCCTCCTATTTCGGTACAGTTCTCCTAATTTGGTACAGTCCTCTTAATTTGGTACAGTCCTCCTATCTAGGTACAGTCCTCCTAATTTGGTACAGTCCTCCTCTCTAGGTACAGTCCTCCTATTTTGGTACAGTCCTCCTAATTTGGTACAGTCCTCTTAATTTGGTACAGTCCTCCTAATTTGGTACAGTCCTCCTCTCTAGGTACATCCTATTTTGACAGTCATTCTATTTATAACAGTCATTATTTTTATAACAGTCATTCTATTCATCTTTAGTTGTAGATGCCTATGTTGGTCTTTACACAAAAAGATTTGTGGAAGATATGTCCAAAAACTTGAGGACAAGGCCAAACTAGTTACCAAGACTGCTCCCAGAAACCTGCCTATCTGTATTGGAGATCTAAGGTCAAATACAGACTTCTGTCATTTTCCATATCACATCAGACAGCTACTTTCTTACACTCAGTCTGTGTTTCATACCTACATATTTATATATGTATATAAACACATTTAAACAGACAATTACCTGGTGATAGTAAGTTGGTATCCAGAAACTTGTTGCCTTGGTTACACTCATCTAACTCCTGGAAACTCTTTAAATGGGACCAAAGAGCAGACTTTCCCTGCAGGAAAAACATGTGTAACACAGCTTAATATAACAATGTCAGTGACAACTGTATCAGTGGTTCATGATCATCTGAATTTGATGCTACAATGATCTGAAGATGAAGCCTTGTCTTATAATGAATGTATTTCTTGATTAATAACAAGTTGACTTGTTCACCATTTATGATGCGTATTATTGTGGATATGTGAACACCAGGACCATGATCAATACAAACTGAAACAGAGCATTAGTAATGACTCACAAGTGGTGCAATAACAGATTAGTCTCAGTCAGTAACAATCAGCTCAAATACATCAATAAACATATATAACATCGTTCTACTGGCTTAATTCTTCAGAAGCCAATCAGTGAGTGAGTGATGACCTTAATTTTGGATCACACAAACTCTGACAATGACTGGGTCAGAGGTCAATACACGTCGTTGAAAACTTAACAACCCATAACTTAAAACATACATGTACAATTGGTGACTCTTCATGAAATAGTATTGGAAGCACCAGACAATATTTTGACATGGAAGGCTGGCATAAAGACGATGACAGATGACATATAAATTTACTGTGTCCTCTTTAAATACTTTGTAGGAACAAGTGAACACAAAGTTTACCTTTTTAAACTGTATGCCATGCCCCCAGATCCTCTCTAACAGGTCACACAGACTGGCAATCAGGGTATTTTCCTCCACGCCTGTGATGTTACCATGTCCAAGCTCCACTGCCTCATGGCCCATCTTATCCACCAGTAAACGTTTTGTCTGCACACAATTTTATCAGTTTTCAGAGCGTTTCAAATACAAAGACCAGCATTTACATGACAAAGATATTGGCACCTTGTCCAACATATAGGCTCCTTAAACTAAAACATTCACCTTAAACTAAAACATTCACCGAAGGAAAAGTCATATTCAACATCGACTCAGTATACTGTAACATCTTATTAAAATCCCAATAAGAGCCACAATTGTCTTACTAACATTGCCACTCTTATAAACAGACAGAATAACATGCCCAGAATAACACTCATAACAATCTCTTGCTTTTTGACTTATACTCCTCCAGCAAGGCCTTGTCTAAAACCTACATTCAGGATAAATATACACTCCTCCAGTAAGGCCTTGTCTAAAACCTACATTCAGGATAAACATACACTCCTCCAGTAAGGCCTTGTCTAAAACCTACATTCAGGATAAACATACACTCCTCCAGTAAGGCCTTGTCTAAAACCTACATTCAGGATAAACATACACTCCTCCAGTAAGGCCTTGTCTAAAACCTACATACAGGATAAACATACACTCCTCCAGTAAGGCATTGTCTAAAACCTACATACAGGATAAACATACACTCCTCCAGTAAGGCCTTGTCTAAAACCTACATTCAGGATAAACATACACTCCTCCAGTAAGGCCTTGTCTAAAACCTACATACAGGATAAACATACACTCCTCCAGTAAGGCCTTGTCTAAAACCTACATTCAGGATAAACATACACTCCTCCAGCAAGGCCTTGTCTAAAACCTACATTCAGGATAAACATACACTCCTCCAGTAAGGCCTTGTCTAAAACCTACATACAGGATAAACATACACTCCTCCAGTAAGGCCTTGTCTAAAACCTACATACAGGATAAATATACACTCCTCCAGTAAGGCCTTGTCTAAAACCTACATTCAGGATATATATTCAGGATGATCACTTTCCTGAAATTTACACTCAATTACTTACCTTAGATTTACAATCCAGAAGGCCCTAATCAATAACATACACTCAGAATAGATTTACACTACAGTAGGCCCTAATCAAAAATCTAGACTCAGGATAGTCACCTACCTGAGATTTATACCCTGTAACCTTAGATTTACACTCCAGAAGGCCCTAATCAATAACATACACTCAGGAGAGTCACCTACCTGAGATTTATACCCAATAACTTACCTTAGATTTACACTCCAGTAGGCCCTAATCAATAACATACACTCAGGAGAGTCACCTACCTGAGATTTATACCCAATAACTTACCTTAGATTTACACTCCAGTAGGCCCTAATCAATAACATACACTCAGGAGAGTCACCTACCTGAGATTTATACCCAATAACTCACCTTAGATTTACACTCCAGTAGGCCCTAATCAATAACATACACTCAGGATAGATTTACACTCCAGTAGGCCCTAATCAATAACATACACTCAGGAGAGTCACCTACCTGAGATTTATACCCAACAACTCACCTTAGATTTACACTCCAGTAGGCCCTAATCAATAACATACACTCAGGAGAGTCACCTACCTGAGATTTATACCCAATAACTTACCTTAGATTTACACTCCAGTAGGCCCTAATCAATAACATACACTCAGGAGAGTCACCTACCTGAGATTTATACCCAACAACTCACCTTAGATTTACACTCCAGTAGGCCCTAATCAATAACATACACTCGGATAGTCACCTACCTGAGATTTATACCAATAACTCACCTTAGATTTACACTCCAGTAGGCCCTAATCAATAACATACACTCGGATAGTCACCTACCTGAGATTTATACCCAACAACTCACCTTAGATTTACACTCCAGTAGGCCCTAATCAATAACATACACTCGGATAGTCACCTACCTGAGATTTATACCCAACAACTCACCTTAGATTTACACTCCAGTAGGCCCTAATCAATAACATACACTCAGGAGAGTCACCTACCTGAGATTTATACCCAATAACTCACCTTAGATTTACACTCCAGTAGGCCCTAATCAATAACATACACTCAGGAGAGTCACCTACCTGAGATTTATACCCAATAACTCACCTTAGATTTACACCCATGATTTGCTCACCTTTGATTTACACTCCTGTAAGAGTGTTTCCACAAATTTCCAGTTGGTCTGGGCCATGCTTGCCGGAGACATGTCTGACAGTTTGGGTTGACGCAGACCTTTAGTTCTTGCCTCCTGCATATATTTCTGATAAATAAAAAGTGTGATGAAATATTTCAATAATTCTTCATTTAAACATAATTGCACATTAATCAGTTATTAAATAAGTTACTAAACTGTGTTAGATGTAAACATTTTTGAGTAATTCTAATATTCATACAGACCAATGGTAATACACACTTATAATGGTATCCACATTGGCCCGTGGATATGTATCAGTACCATAGTACAAAGAATTCTTGTCTATATCTTATAACTATTATAGAGGTTCAGGTGGAAAGACTGACCTCTTATTAATTAAAATAAGTGTGTAATCACAGAACATATTCAGATCAACAACAATCCCCAAATTACCAAGTAATACATACAAACATAAATATTGTGTATATCATGGGGAAATTATAAATTTCTTCTCATTAATGCAAATTCTAAACGTGATACTAATGTGATAAAATAGATTTTAAAGTCAGAAAAGTAAACCGAATTTTTTCTATTTGAAACAGCTAACAGACAATAAATGTTTGTATCATGATTAACATAAGAATGGACAATTAATCATTATCCATGCACAAACAATACATTTAGTGAACATTCAGATTATAATCATCATTTATCATGCTGTGGACATATCTAAGTATCATTGTTGATTAGAAGAAAGCAGAAAGTCATTTGATGTTGACTGGAAAAGTGATGAAGTCATGACTGAAAACCACAAAGGGATGAGCATGGCTAATGATTCTCAGTGTAGTGTTAAATTCTCTTGGAGGAAGTTCAGAATTCAGTATTCTACAGATTAGGCAGAAACCTATGATCGATTTCTAACCAATGCTGACAATAAATATATACCAGTACATAATAGTCTGGTAGACCTGATATATCTGTAATGGTTACACACCTATGTCACCAGTCTATATAATATCTCTCTATACCAGTACATAATAGTCTTGTAGACCTGATATATCTGTAATGGTTACAGGACACACCTATGTCACCAGTCTATATAATATCTCTCTATACCAGTACATAATAGTCTGGTAGACCTGATATATCTGTAATGGTTACACACCTATGTCACCAGTCTATATAATATCTCTCTATACCAGTACATAATAGTCTGGTAGACCTGATATATCTGTAATGGTTACACGCCTATGTCACCAGTCTATATAATATCTCTCTATACCAGTACATAATAGTCTGGTAGACCTGATATATCTGTAATGGTTACACGCCTATGTCACCAGTCTATATAATATCTCTCTATACCAGTACATAATAGTCTGGTAGACCTGATATATCTGTAATGGTTACACGCCTATGTCACCAGTCTATATAATATCTCTCTATACCAGTACATAATAGTCTGGTAGACCTGATATATCTGTAATGGTTACACGCCTATGTCACCAGTCTATATAATATCTCTCTATACCAGTACATAATAGTCTGGTAGACCTGATATATCTGTAATGGTTACAGGACACACCTATGTCACCAGTCTATATAATATCTCTCTATACCAGTACATAATAGTCTGGTAGACCTGATATATCTGTAATGGTTACAGGACACACCTATGTCACCAGTCTATATAATATCTCTCTATACCAGTAAATAATAGTCTGGTAGACCTGATATATCTGTAATGGTTACACACCTATGTCACCTGTCTATATAATATCTCTCTATACCAGTACATAATAGTCTTGTAGACCTGATATATCTGTAATGGTTACAGGACACACCTATGTCACCAGTCTATATAATATCTCTCTATACCAGTACATAATAGTCTTGTAGACCTGATATATCTGTAATGGTTACACGCCTATGTCACCAGTCTATATAATATCTCTCTATACCAGTACATAATAGTCTGGTAGATCTGATATATCTGTAATGGTTACACACCTATGTCACCAGTCTATATAATATCTCTCTATACCAGTACAGTACAATATTACAGAGCTATGTATGGTATAGTTGCCTTATGGATAGCTCTGAATCATACAGCACTCTTTCACTGTAGACTAACACACAGAACATTTTCACAAATTTTCCAGGTTTTAAATGTTTTCAGTAGGAGTTCCAACATTCAAATTGGAAGAAAAGTTCATCACAGTCACAGAGATTTAAGCTTCAGAGCAAGACATCAATCCTCAAGGTAGGATTTCCCGGAGTAAGATGTGAGAGTATGATGACAGACATGCCTAATGATGACTGATGTAAATACGTATGAAGATATGATGTGTATGTTATAGTAAGTAGTAACCAGCCTGTTTCAATAAGTGATCAAACTCCACAGTTAGCTGTACAATCCCATCAGTAAAGCTTTGTTAAATAAGAGTATTCAGTACAAAGGACTTTATTAGGTATCACCAACACAAAGTTACTTATTGTAATAAACTCTAATTATCCAAAAACAACAGAATTTTGGGGCACCAGAAACAGCTGTAGGACATGCAAGGACGAGTTATCTCAGCCATCGATATTCTCATCACATGTCTACATTGAATAGATGTTTTTATATTACAATTAATTAGAAACTTATGTTACATTTCGATGACTACATTGTCTGATGGTGACAGTTTAGTCGTTGAAACATCACATATACTTTTCTATCTGGTTGTGATACTTCTATTCAATGTACGGTAAATCTTGGTCAGTTCAAAAAGGCGGGTAGTTCAAACACATTTTTACAACGAGAGGCCTAGCGGCCTTGACCATCAGCTGAGATAAGCAATATTGAATTAAAGGTTAAAGGATAGTTATCAAGTGTCATGAGACAGAAATTGTGACACTGAATAGAGTAAGCCAGTGTCAATACAAGCACACCATCAAAACTGTCATCCTATACTGATCATTCTTATAAAATTATTTCCAGTGGGAAATAACCAACGTTATCCTCAAAAAATGCAAAAATGTGAGACTCAATTTGGTAATTAAAGCACCTTAAGATGTTTCCATCCATGAAGAGCATTTGATTCTACCATATCTGGGTGTTGAGAAGAAGAATTTTTGATAATCAAGTCAATTTGACCCCTTTAATATAAGATAATCACATCAAGACTGTTCCAATAGTCGTAAGATTCATCAAAAATTTAACAAACCGTAGTCATATTAAGGATAAAAATATGTCAATGCTAACTTTCGCCAATACACACGCAGAATTGTGCTTTTTATGGGGTGGTTTCTTCATCACGGTATCCAACGTTATGAAGAACAAAAAGAAACCTGTGACTTCTTAACAGTCAATTAACATGTATTGCAATACAGTTAGAGTTTCAAAAGATAATAGTTTTTTAACTGACTCCACAGAAAATATCATTTCTGACCAGTAACTGCCTACCCTAAAAGGACACTTTTAGACATTTCGTCATGATTTTCAGCTATGTCAACCCTGATAGTTTGAACTCTAATGTATTTTCACCAGCATAATTTTGTATACTTTTAACAGGTCCAGCAATATTTAATTAATTTTGTTTGAACTGACCAAAGATTTACTGTATGTTACCAACCTAAAGTAAATGTTTGGCGACACATGTCAACATGCTATTACAAAACTACAATATTCTCTGTCTTCTACTTAATTTGAAAGTAGAATATTCTCCTTTTTTTCCCACAAATTGAAGGCTACTTTTTTTTTAACATTGAATATTCTTCTCATTCAGATTCTGGTGCATATTAATTATTTATAAGCAGTGTAATATCACCTCTATTTCAAACGACTGCCTAAAAAACTTAAACAACAACAAACTACAATAACAGGGAAGATGATGGCCGGTATGGAAAGAATGGAATTTAAATCTTAAAAAGTAGTTGAAAAAAAAAGATTGCAAAAGTTTTAGCACACTGTAGAGTTTGATTGTCAGAGCAGTGTACAATGTTGTGACCTAGACTCTGATAGAGACTGTACAGTAGATAGGGTGAGTCAAGACTCAACAAAACACCAACTTAAGATGTACTCACGAGCCACAATTTGGCATGCCTCTGTGCTAGAGCCTTTACTCAACAGAAACACAGACACCATAGAAAATAATACCAAACAAACATTAAAAATCCTATAATAATACCAAACATTCAAAATCCTATAAAATTTTACCAGTGTATTATACCATGGGGTATGTTAGACTATTGAATGGTCTGAAATTATGGTGTACTCTAATAATGGTGTACTCTAATAATGGTGTACTCTATGGTGTACTCTATTTATGGTGTACTCTATTTATGGTGTACTCTGTGTAAGTTTTGAAGTACAAAGTTTAGATAAATAAGTCACCAAAAAGGGCCACGAGAAGGTTAACGAAAATCAGAATGACACTTTCTTTAAAATTTGTATCATTCATAGTCTGAACTTATATCACAAAGCAAATAATTGCAAGTAAAAAAAAAGCATAAGCTACATAGGCTTTATATATACCGGGAGAGAAAATCAAAAGATTGAGACAATGTATCCTTGTTTGATTTATCTACATACAAAATCTGGTCATTGTTAATAACCACAGAAGTAAAGGAGATATGGACACACAGTGTTATGGATACACAGTGTTATGGACACACAGTGTTAACATACTCTGTGACTATGGAAGGTCAAGACAGCTGGTAGGTAACACTAATGAACAATTATTAAGGTAAAAGTGATATCTTTTGCAAACAAACTACTGACAGCTGATGAAATAGCGCCCAAGATCAACAAAATCCACCAATTACGAAATAAAAAGCAATTAAATTTAACCCAAAGTCAAAATACTATATATATTATCTTCTAAAGAACAACACAAATCCAACTTAAGATTTACAATAAGATCATTCATCTTACATCTACATAAAGTGTAATCTAAATCTGGATAGTTGACCAGCTTGTAAGTGTAATCTAAATCTGGATAGTTGACCAGCTTGTAAGTGTAATCTAAATCTGGATAGTTGGCCAGCTTGTAAGTGTAATCTAAATCTGGATAGTTAACCAGCTTGTAAGTGTAATCTAAATCTGGATAGTTGGCCAGCTTGTAAGTGTAATCTAAATCTGGAAAGTTGACCAGCTTGTAAGTGTAATCTAAATCTGAATAGTTGACCAGCTTGTAAGTGTAATCTAAATCTGGATAGTTGGCCAGCTTGTAAGTGTAATCTAAATCTGGGTAGTTGGCCAGCTTGTAAGTGTAATCTAAATCTGGGTAGTTGGCCAGCTTGTAAGTGTAATCTAAATCTGGATAGTTGACCAGCTTGTAAGTGTAATCTAAATCTGGATAGTTGGCCAGCTTGTAAGTGTAATCTAAATCTGGATAGTTGACCAGCTTGTAAGTGTAATCTAAATCTGGATAGTTAACCAGCTTGTAAGTGTAATCTAAATCTGGATAGTTAACCAGCTTGTAAGTGTAATCTAAATCTGGATAGTTGGCCAGCTTGTAAGTGTAATCTAAATCTGGATAGTTAACCAGCTTGTAAGTGTAATCTAAATCTGGATAGTTGGCCAGCTTGTAAGTGTAATCTAAATCTGGATAGTTGGCCAGCTTGTAAGTGTAATCTAAATCTGGATAGTTGGCCAGCTTGTAAGTGTAATCTAAATCTGGATAGTTGACCAGCTTGTAAGTGTAATCTAAATCTGAATAGTTGACCAGCTTGTAAGTGTAATCTAAATCTGGATAGTTGGCCAGCTTGTAAGTGTAATCTAAATCTGGGTAGTTGGCCAGCTTGTAAGTGTAATCTAAATCTGGGTAGTTGGCCAGCTTGTAAGTGTAATCTAAATCTGGATAGTTGACCAGCTTGTAAGTGTAATCTAAATCTGGATAGTTGGCCAGCTTGTAAGTGTAATCTAAATCTGGATAGTTGACCAGCTTGTAAGTGTAATCTAAATCTGGATAGTTAACCAGCTTGTAAGTGTAATCTAAATCTGGATAGTTAACCAGCTTATAAGTGTAATCTAAATCTGGATAGTTGACCAGCTTGTAAGTGTAATCTAAATCTGGATAGTTAACCAGCTTGTAAGTGTAATCTAAATCTGGATAGTTAACCAGCTTGTAAGTGTAATCTAAATCTGGATAGTTGGCCAGCTTGTAAGTGCTTTCTTACTCTTTGATTCTAAATGGTTCTGATAACATATCTTGTGATACAAATTTACTAATTATCTTAAATTATATCATATTGTGTAATAGCTGAAGACTACATACTTCCTGGGTTTTTTAACTACCCATTGTCAACACAATCACCTATAACTACATGTCCCCTACACAACCTAAACTCTACCTCACACTACCCATTGTCAACACAACCACCTATAACTACATGTCCCCTACACAACCTAGACTGTACCTCACACTACCCTCAACACAATCACCTATAACTACATGTCCCCTACACAACCTAGACTCTACCTCACACTACCCATTGTCAACACAATTACCTATAACTACATGTCCCCTACACAACCTAGACTGTACCTCACACTACCCATTGTCAACACAACCACCTATAACTACATGTCCCCTACACAACCTAGACTCTACCTCACCCTACCCATTGTCAACACAATTACCTATAACTACATGTCCCCTACACAACCTAGACTGTACCTCACACTACCCATTGTCAACACAACCACCTATAACTACATGTCCCCTACACAACCTAGACTCTACCTCACCCTACCCATTGTCAACACAATTACCTATAACTACATGTCCCCTACACAACCTAGACTGTACCTCACACTACCCTCAACACAATCACCTATAACTACATGTCCCCTACACAACCTAAACTCTACCTCACACTACCCATTGTCAACACAATTACCTATAACTACATGTCCCCTACACAACCTAGACTGTACCTCACACTACCCATTGTCAACACAACCACCTATAACTACATGTCCCCTACACAACCTAGACTCTACCTCACCCTACCCATTGTCAACACAATTACCTATAACTACATGTCCCCTACACAACCTAGACTGTACCTCACACTACCCATTGTCAACACAACCACCTATAACTACATGTCCCCTACACAACCTAGACTGTACCTCACACTACCCATTGTCAACACAACCACCTATAACTACATGTCCCCTACACAACCTAGACTCTACCTCACACTACCCATTGTCAACACAATTACCTATAACTACATGTCCCCTACACAACCTAGACTGTACCTCACACTACCCTCAACACAATCACCTATAACTACATGTCCCCTACACAACCTAAACTCTACCTCACACTACCCATTGTCAACACAATCACCTATAACTACATGTCCCCTACCCAACCTAGACTGTACCTCACACTACCCATTGTCAACACAATCACCTATAACTACATGTCCCCTACACAACCTAAACTCTACCTCACACTACCCATTGTCAACACAATCACCTATAACTACATGTCCCCTACACAACCTAGACTCTACCTCACACTACCCATTGTCAACACAATCACCTATGACTACATGTCCCCTACACAACCTAGACTGTACCTCACGCTGGTCAGAGTTTAGCTTGATGTGTTCAGAATGCTGCATCAGACGATCCTTCCGTCTCCATTTGGCACCCTCTCTGGACTTCCCTCTGGAATTAAACGATACATTACCACCATCAAGCAACATTATTCCTCAAGGATGATGTATCCTGGTGTCACTTAATACCGAAGTCCTATAGGTATTGTGTAACTTGTTCTACTAACAGTCAGATTAACTGGAACCCTGCAGTTGTATAAACTCAGAGCCTTGTTATAAAGTATGATATAGGGTTACTATTAATTGGGTCACTTTCAATGGTACATAGTATCACTGTTAATGGTACATAGTATCACTGTTAATAGTACATAGTATCACTGTTAATGGTACATAGTATCACTGTTAATGGTACATAGTATCACTGTTAATGGTACATAGTATCACTTTTAATGGTACATAGTATCACTTTTAATGGTACATAGTATCACTTTTAATGGTACATAGTATCACTGTTAATGGTACATAGTATCACTTTTAATGGTACATAGTATCACTTTTAATGGTACATAGTATCACTTTTAATGGTACATAGTATCACTGTTAATGGTACATAGTATCACTTTTAATGGTACATAGTACTTTTAATGGTACATAGTATCACTTTTAATGGTACATAGTATCACTGTTAATGGTACATAATATCACTTTTAATGGTACATAGTATCACTGTTAATGGTACATAGTATCACTTTTAATGATAACACTGTTACTAGGCCAAAATATTTCCATTTATAATTAATAGAATAAAGTATCACTTTTAATGAGATACAATATTACTTTCAATGGTGTAAAGCATTTTCACGATTTTATTTACCATTTAATCCACAACACAAACCTGACTTGGAATAATGAAATAATTCACAAATATCTACATTACCATATTGTATGATATCAGAACTAAATGATTGACTAACAATATGTTCATAGATTAATATGAAGAAATAAAGAAATTACAGAAGAGCGTGTTCTTGAGTTTATATGAAATGATAAAGCAGACAATTTTAATCCAGGTTGGTAACTTACTTGACTGTGGCAGGTTCTTTGTTGAGAATCTCAACATCAAGCTTGGGGAAGATTCCTGGCTCTAAGGGTGTAGGTTTCTCCTGATCCTCTAGGCTGTGGGGCTTGGGTGACACATGGTCAATATAGATCACACGCTTCTGGAGCATCGTCTCTGTTCACAAACAAATATCTAAATGTACACAGAAGTCATATACTTTCAGAATAGTAGTACCATTCTGTCACATAAACAGATATAAAAAATAAACAATATATATATACCTCGTCTAGTGCATTACATATAACAAAAAAATACATTATAGTTCAATTAAAAAATCAGGTAGGCCAGTAAACGTTTAACATATTCTTCTTAACACAGTACATAACATAACTAGTGGGAAATCAAATTAATTCAATGAATAAAGTTGAATATTGATCTGACCTACCTGTATCCACTACTTGTACATTGTATATGTGACCTACCTGTATCCACTAGTTGTACATTGTATGTGTGACCTACCTGTATCCACTAGTTGTACATTGTATGTGTGACCTACCTGTATCCACTAGTTATACATTGTATGTGTGACCTACCTGTATCCACTAGTTGTACATTGTCTACCTGTATCCACTAGTTGTACATTGTATGTGTGACCTACCTGTATCCACTAGTTATACATTGTATGTGTGACCTACCTGTATCCACTAGTTGTACATTGTATGTGTGACCTACCTGTATCCAAAGTAGTTGTACATTGTATGTGTGACCTACCTGTATCCACTAGTTATACATTGTATGTGTGACCTACCTGTATCCACTAGTTGTACATTGTATGTGTGACCTACCTGTATCCAAAGTAGTTGTACATTGTATGTGTGACCTACCTGTATCCACTAGAGTTGTACATTGTATGTGTGACCTACCTGTATCCACTGTAGTTGTACATTGTATGTGTGACCTACCTGTATCCACTAGAGTTGTACATTGTATGTGTGACCTACCTGTATCCACTGTAGTTATATATTGTATGTGTGACCTACCTGTATCCAAAGTAGTTGTACATTGTATGTGTGACCTACCTGTATCCACTAGAGTTGTACATTGTATGTGTGACCTACCTGTATCCACTGTAGTTGTACATTGTATGTGTGACCTACCTGTATCCACTAGAGTTGTACATTGTATGTGTGACCTTCCTGTATCCACTGTAGTTGTACATTGTATGTGTGACCTACCTGTATCCACTAGAGTTGTACATTGTATGTGTGACCTACCTGTATCCACTGTAGTTGTACATTGTATGTGTGACCTACCTGTATCCACTAGAGTTGTACATTGTATGTGTGACCTACCTGTATCCACTGTAGTTGTACATTGTATGTGTGACCTACCTGTATCCACTGTAGTTGTACATTGTATGTGTGACCTACCTGTATCCACTGTAGTTGTACATTGTATGTGTGACCTACCTGTATCCACTGTAGTTGTACTGTAGTTGTACGTTGTATGTGTGACCTACCTGTATCCACTAGAGTTGTACATTGTATGTGTGACCTACCTGTATCCACTGTAGTTGTACATTGTATGTGTGACCTACCTGTATCCACTGTAGTTGTACATTGTATGTGTGACCTACCTGTATCCACTGTAGTTGTATGTGTGACCTACCTGTATCCACTGTAGTTGTACATTGTATGTGTGACCTACCTGTATGTGTCCACTCCACTGTAGTTGTACATTGTATGTGTGACCTACCTGTATCCACACTGTAGTTGTACATTGTATGTGTGACCTACCTGTATCCACTAGAGTTGTACATTGTATGTGTGACCTACCTGTATCCACTGTAGTTGTACATTGTATGTGTGACCTACCTGTATCCACTGTAGTTGTACATTGTATGTGTGACCTACCTGTATCCACTGTAGTTGTACATTGTATGTGTGACCTACCTGTATCCACTGTAGTTGTACATTGTATGTGTGACCTACCTGTATCCACTGTAGTTGTACATTGTATGTGTGACCTACCTGTATCCACTGTAGTTGTACATTGTATGTGTGACCTACCTGTATCCACTGTAGTTGTACATTGTATGTGTGACCTACCTGTATCCACTGTAGTTGTACATTGTATGTGTGACCTACCTGTATGTGTCCACTCCAGAGTTGTACATTGTATGTGTGACCTACCTGTATCCACTGTAGTTGTACATTGTATGTGTGACCTACCTGTATCCACTGTAGTTGTACATTGTATGTGTGACCTACCTGTATCCACTGTAGTTGTACATTGTATGTGTGACCTACCTGTATCCACTGTAGTTGTACATTGTATGTGTGACCTACCTGTATCCACTGTAGTTGTACATTGTATGTGTGACCTACCTGTATCCACTGTAGTTGTACATTGTATGTGTGACCTACCTGTATCCACTGTAGTTGTACATTGTATGTGTGACCTACCTGTATCCACTGTAGTTGTACATTGTATGTGTGACCTACCTGTATCCACTGTAGTTGTACATTGTATGTGTGACCTACCTGTATCCACTGTAGTTGTACATTGTATGTGTGACCTACCTGTATCCACTAGAGTTGTACATTGTGAGTATGTATGTGTGATATTCTCTCCCAAAGCTTCCTTTAACATCTTAAGCCTGGAGTCAAACACACGTAGTTGAGGTTCCTGCTCCTCCCATTGACTCAAAATTTTATTGTCTATCATCGTTGTAAACATTTGTGTCTCTGTAAATGATGACAAAAAGGGGAGATAACCCTCTGGCTGATCACTCAGGAATGCTGCCTTGTCAAAGTTCTGCATTGTCTCTCTGTTATTTAACCAGGCATCCATATCCTGGTTGGGTTGTATCACAAATGTGTCGTAGGAACTAAACAGATGAAGGAAATGATTGAGGAAAATTTCACGCACAGTGTTATTGAACTTTAGATCCTCTATTTCTTTTACACTCATTGACGATGGATCCCGCGACCCCATCTCCTTACTGTCCTTGCTCGGCATGTCTGAGAACTCCTCTATAGAAGACCACACACCTGTTTTCTTAGCCAGTGCAGATATCTTAGCAAAAGCTTCACTCTGCTGTAGAATCTCCATTTTGTTAGTCTTTAAGGTGTCCTCTTTATTTAGACTACGGCGAGGACTGGCTGGTTTCGGGTTTGGAGCTGGATCAGTCTTAGCTGTTTCCACCTTCTCGCGGTAGAGTCGAGTACGATGTATACCGCACACCTTGACTAGTTCCTCTGTCAGCTCCTGGAGGTGTGGGAATCTTGGCAATTCTTCTGGCACCTCAACAGTTTTCTCATCCAGGTCCACAAAACACATGTTAGCCTGCACAGACAAGACAAGAAACATTCTTAACTATTTCTGCATATTAAATATGAGATGACTCTGTAATATCACCTGTTTCATCCATCATCAATAAAACAGACAAGTAAAAGTTGTTTAACTGTTCACTGGCATAAAGTTTTAGCTTAGTTAGATAAGTATATATAATGCATATCTCATTTGTACAGAAAATGATGTAAGAGAGAATGAAAGCTTGATCTACCTCACTAGGAAGTTCTAGTTCAGAACGATTCTCCCGTCCATGATGAAGCCCCATAACAAATGGAACAGGAGCATCCAGAAAATGAGTGAGAGATGCCGGCAGGATTGGTACATAAACATGCTGCCATGCGAACGGAAAAATCAGAGCGTTCATACACTCCGCTACCAACATCAGTCTCTGGTAATCTGATAAAGATATTATTTAAACAGGATGATAAAACATCTTTCCTATTGTAGAGATTAACTGCATTGCATATTTTTCTTTTTTAAGTTTACATGCAAGTAAAACAAACAAACATTTCCCTTTAAATATCACCATCATGATATCTATTTTGCTATTACAATATGATCTATATCATCTTGTTATTGTGTTGATCTGCATTTAAAAAAATGGGAAGTTTGAAAAAACTTCAGATCTGAACAGAAGAATGGTAGAGAACAATACAGTAGGTTCTCTTACTTACCAGACGAATAGATTAAGATCTGGTGTTCAAGTAAGACACTGGTGAAAAGTTGAATGATGTCCCTCACATCCAGAGATCGGAACAAGTCCCAGAGGGAGAAGTCAAACAAGGGCAGTTCACTCACACCTAGTAAACGAATGGAATATATATCATATATCACTGTATTACAGACAATTGTATCACAAATACACATCTTACTACAATCCTATATCTTATGTAAAGTGACGGCTCACTCACACCTAGTAAAGATAAAGTATATTATATATCACTGTATTACAGACAATTGTATCACAAATACACATCTTACTACAATCCTATGTCTCATGTTACGCTAAAATAAGTCTCAGTAATAATGAAAATAATACTAAGTATAATGCCCTACCTATTAATTAAGGGATATATCTATCTATGTGTCTTCCTATCAATTTTATAACTTCTACATGATAACTTTCATCATCAAATGGCAGTATATTTTTATATAATCAGAAATCATTTAACACTGAACAAATGTCACAAATAATTACCACTTCAAACTTTTGGATTCTATAAATGTTTCAGATAATTACCACTTCAAACTTTTGGATTCTATAAATGTTTCAGATAATTACCACTTCAAACTTACTGATTCTATAAATGTTTCAGATAATTACCACTTCAAACTTTTGGATTCTATAAATGTTTCAGATAATTACCACTTCAAACTTTTGGATTCTATAAATGTTTCAGATAATTACCACTTCAAACTTTTGGATTCTATAAATGTTTCAGATAATTACCACTTCAAACTTACTGATTCTATAAATGTTTCAGATAATTACCACTTCAAACTTTTGGATTCTATAAATGTTTCAGATAATTACCACTTCAAACTTACTGATCCTATAAATGTTTCAGATAATTACCACTTCAAACTTTTGGATTCTATAAATGTTTCAGATAATTACCACTTCAAACTTTTGGATTCTATAAATGTTTCAGATAATTACCACTTCAAACTTACTGATTCTATAAATGTTTCAGATAATTACCACTTCAAACTTTTGGATTCTATAAATGTTTCAGATAATTACCACTTCAAACTTTTGGATTCTATAAATGTTTCAGATAATTACCACTTCAAACTTTTGGATTCTATAAATGTTTCAGATAATTACCACTTCAAACTTTTGGATTCTATAAATGTTTCAGATAATTACCACTTCAAACTTTTGGATTCTATAAATGTTTCAGATAATTACCACTTCAAACTTACTGATTCTATAAATGTTTCAGATAATTACCACTTCAAACTTTTGGATTCTATAAATGTTTCAGATAATTACCACTTCAAACTTACTGATTCCATAAATGTTTCACATAATTACCACTTCAAACTTACTGATTCTATAAATGTTTCAGATAATTACCACTTCAAACTTACTGATTCTATAAATGTTTCAGATAATTACCACTTCAAACTTACTGATTCTATAAATGTTTCAGTTAATTACCACTTCAAACTTTTGGATTCTATAAATGTTTCAGATAATTACCACTTCAAACTTACTGATTCTATAAATGTTTCAGATAATTACCACTTCAAACTTTTGGATTCTATAAATGTTTCAGATAATTACCACTTCAAACTTACTGATTCCATAAATGTTTCAGATAATTACCACTTCAAACTTTTGGATTCTATAAATGTTTGTTTCAGATAATTACCACTTCAAACTTACTGATTCTATAAATGTTTCAGATAATTACCACTTCAAACTTACTGATTCTATAAATGTTTCACATAATTACCACTTCAAACTTACTGATTCTATAAATGTTTCACATAATTACCACTTCAAACTTACTGATTCTATAAATGTTTCAGATAATTACCACTTCAAACTTACTGATTCCATAAATGTTTCAGATGATTACCACTTCAAACTTACTGATTCTATAAATGTTTCAGATAATTACCACTTCAAACTTTCGGATTCTATAGATGTTTCAGATAATTACCACTTCAAACTTACTGATTCTATAAATGTTTCAGATAATTACCACTTCAAACTTACTGATCCTATAAATGTTTCTGATAATTACCACTTCAAACTTTCGGATTCTATAAATGTTTCAGATAATTACCACTTCAAACTTACTGATCCTATAAATGTTTCAGATAATTACCACTTCAAACTTTCGGATTCTATAAATGTTTCAGATGATTACCACTTCAAACTTACTGATTCTATAAATGTTTCAGATAATTACCACTTCAAACTTAATAATTCTATAAATGTTTCAGATAATTACCACTTCAAACTTACTGATTCTATAAATGTTTCACATAATTACCACTTCAAACTTACTGATTCTATAAATGTTTCAGATAATTACCACTTCAAACTTACTGATTCTATAAATGTTTCACATAATTACCACTTCAAACTTACTGATTCTATAAATGTTTCAGATAATTACCACTTCAAACTTACTGATTCTATAAATGTTTCAGATAATTACCTGTGTTAACCTCAGGTATACCACTTCAAACTTACTGATTCTATAAATGTTTCAGATAATTACCACTTCAAACTTACTGATTCCATAAATGTTTCAGATAATTACCACTTCAAACTTACTGATTCCATAAATGTTTCAGATAATTACCACTTCAAACTTACTGATTCTATAAATGTTTCACATAATTACCACTTCAAACTTACTGATTCTATAAATGTTTCAGATAATTACCACTTCAAACTTACTGATTCCATAAATGTTTCAGATAATTACCACTTCAAACTTACTGATTCTATAAATGTTTCAGATAATTACCACTTCAAACTTACTGATTCTATAAATGAAGAATTAAAGAGAAATTGGGCTTTAATTTCTGTATCACTGAGAGAAATTAGTCAAAATACAACAAGATGTTCCTCAATCAACCAAATCAATTAATTCAACCAATCAACTGTTCTAAAAGTCAGCAGGTATGATGTTAGCATTACCTTACCTAAGGAATTGATATGGTAGCCAGAATGTTAACTTACATGTATTACAAATAGACATCGACAGCTAGAAAGTGCTATTTAGATTGATGTTGGTATTATGAATGTTGATGTGATTATAGAATTCAACAAGTTCAGACATTTTTCAAATATTAATCAATAAGACAAATATTTAATTACTTTCAGTGTTATCAACACCTTGAAATAAAATTGTATCAGTAAGTTTAATATAGATCCATAAAATTTTAATGTTACTTCAGGCAAACAAATAGAATCGATACTAACTAGACATACATAAAAGCCAGAACTGTAACAGAAATATAAGTGACCCAGAGTGATAAAACAATATAAAACATGATAACTGTTATCTCAGAGAAATGAAGCAAATAATAATCTATAAAGGCATAGGCACCTGTGTTAACCTCAGGTATATAATCAATGACTGCTAACTAGTCAGAAAAAGGGAATATATCTAGAGACAGCATAAGGAAAGGGAACAGATCTAGAGACAGAATAAGGAAAGGGAACAGATCTAGAGACAGAATAAGGAAAGGGAACAGATCTAGAGACAGCATAAGGAAAGGGAACAGATCTAGAGACAGAATAAGGAAAGGGAACAGATCTAGAGACAGAATAAGGAAAGGGAACAGATCTAGAGACATCATAAGGAAAGGGAACAGATCTAGAGACAGCATAAGGAAAGGGAACAGATCTAGAGACAGCATAAGGAAAGGGAACAGATCTAGAGACAGCATAAGGAAAGGGAACAGATCTAGAGACAGAATAAGGAAAGGGAACAGATCTAGAGACAGCATAAGGAAAGGGAACAGATCTAGAGACAGAATAAGGAAAGGGAACAGATCTAGAGACATTATAAGGAAAGGGAACAGATCTAGAGACAGCATAAGGAAAGGGAACAGATCTAGAGACAGAATAAGGAAAGGGAACAGATCTAGAGACAGAATAAGGAAAGGGAACAGATCTAGAGACAGAATAAGGAAAGGGAACAGATCTAGAGACAGAATAAGGAAAGGGAACAGATCTAGAGACAGAATAAGGAAAGGGAACAGATCTAGAGACAGAATAAGGAAAGGGAACAGATCTAGAGACATCATAAGGAAAGGGAACAGATCTAGAGACATCATAAGGAAAGGGAACAGATCTAGAGACATCATAAGGAAAGGGAACAGATCTAGAGACATCATAAGGAAAGGGAACAGATCTAGAGACAGAATAAGGAAAGGGAACAGATCTAGAGACAGAATAAGGAAAGGGAACAGATCTAGAGACAGAATAAGGAAAGGGAACAGATCTAGAGACAGAATAAGGAAAGGGAACAGATCTAGAGACATTATAAGGAAAGGGAACAGATCTAGAGACAGCATAAGGAAAGGGAACAGATCCACAGACAGAATAAGGACAGAATAAGGAAAGGGAACAGATCTAGAGACATCATAAGGAAAGGGAACAGATCTAGAGACAGCATACGAAAGGGAACAGATCTAGAGACAGCATACGAAAGGGAACAGATCTAGAGACAACATACGAAAGGGAACAGATCTAGAGACAGCATACGAAAGGGAACAGATCTAGAGACAGCTTAAGGAAAAGAAACAGGCCAGACGGACAATGATTGGAAAAAGAAGTTAAGGATGAAAATGGAAATCAGGATTGAAATATTAAAGGCAATATTTTAAGAAGCAGAATATTTGGAAAGTGAACACAGACAGCATTGGAAAACTGGTGTAATGCTGACAAGGAGACATGGACAACAATGAAAATAAATGGGGCAATATCGTGAAAGGGAGCATGGACACTAATAGGGAGACAGACCTGGAGCATTATTAGAAAATGGGAACAGGGACAACATTGAGAATGGGAACAGGGACAACATTGAGAATGGGAACAGGAACAACATTGAGAATGGGAACAGGGACAGTATTGAGAATGGGAACAGGGACAACATTGAGAATGGGAACAGGAACAACACTGAGAATGGGAACAGGGACAACATTGAGAATGGAAACAGGGACAACATTGGGAATGGGAACAGGAACAGCATTGAGAATGGAAACAGGGACAAAATTGAGAATGGGAACAGGGACAACATTGAGAATGGGAACAGGGACAACATTGAGAATGGGAACAGGGACAACATTGGGAATGGGAACAGGGACAACATTGAGAATGAACAGGGACAATATTGAGAATGGAAACAGGGACAACATTGAGAATGGGAACAGGGACAATGGGAACACGGACAACATTGAGAATGGGAACAGGGATAACATTGAGAATGGGAACAGGAACAGCATTGAGAATGGGAACAGGGACAACATTGAGAATGGGAACAGGGACAACATTGAGAATGGGAACAGGGACAACATTGAGAATGGAAACAGGGACAACATTGGGAATGGGAACAGGAACAACATTGGGAATGGGGACAGGGACAACATTGGGAAACACAACAGGGACAGCATTGAGAATGGGAACAGTGACAACATTGAGAATGGAAACAGGAACAGCATTGAGAATGGGAACAGGGACAACATTGAGAATGGGAACAGGGACAACATTGGGAATGGGAACAGGAACAACATTGGGAATGGGAACAGGGCCAACATTGGGAATGGAAACAGGGACAACATTGAGAATGTGAACAGGGACAACATTGAGAATGGGAACAGGGACAACATTGGGAATGGGAACAGGGACAACATTGAGAATGGAAACAGGGACAACATTGAGAATCCGAACAGGGACAACATTGAGAAAGGGAACAGTGACAACATAGGGAGACATTTGCTGTATTTTGTTTCAAGAGTGAAATCAATTTCAGCTTATGAGGTAGGCACACATAAATATCTACAGGATATGTGGTATCACCAAATATACAAGCTGTATGTAGTAATACTAAATCAAGATGTCATTCACCATGAAATATTGCTACAGTAAAGTTAAACAAAACATAGTGAAATATTGCTATGAACTTAGTACAAAGTTTGATACTGAGGAGAAAATCCATAAGCAAGCAAACATAGGTTTGTTATACACAAAAGTAAGCGAGGTTTACAGTAGAGCTTTGTGATGTATCAGGTGATGCAGTTAACAACAAATAAAACCTTTAACAAAGATTCTCTCCGGTCATTGTATATTCTCCTTACATTTTTTTAATTACATATTACCAAATGGACTGCAGGAAATACTTGCATTAAATTTAATATTTTGATTTATCTTAGTTACCAATGTCTCCTCTTTTCTTCAAATTATTGATACAGTAATAGATATAAAGGAAAATGAAATACATCGATGAGAGTGACTTGTTAAAGGTATGCCACCACACATAAACAGACATCTAGAGAGGTCCAACAAGCTCAGGGCAACACAAACCTTTCACCTCTCGCCAATCCACTGCAAATCAAAATATAGTCGTAAACAATACACATCTTATGGTCAAGCTGAACAATGCCTTACAATAAATTACACCCAAATGTATCGAATCAAACTTCACAACATTAATTCCAAACTTTAATTTTTTGTTCAGGAGAATCTGCTTTCAATTAACATCATAAGCACTGCATTGGTCTTATAAATTTGTCATTCTTGTTTCAATAAAGCATGTGTTTGCACAACTTGACCAACATTTGTTACCATGTACAAGGTATTTCATGTTATCATAAACATTCAAGGATATAAATTTTATATTTTCATGATGCAGTTAGAGTGATTTTCATAATTTGTAAACCAACATGCATGTATACAGCATATAGTATCATCCATTTGTTATGTTCATGTTTTCCGACCAACATGCAGTTTAATTACATCCATGATAATTCATATTTATGTATATAAATCGGGGCCATATGAGATAACAAGCTAGAAAATAAGATTTTAAAGCAAGTTGTTTTCTAAATATGTGATCATTGTGAATCAAAGAGATCTATAATGAATACATATTGTATGGTCTTCACCTATCATTTTCAGATGGCAGGAAATTAATTAGGTCTCCCTGTCCAAAGAAAATAAAATATCACTCCCCGACTGATACAGACAATGAAGACTTTATAATTTAAGTAATGTAATCAATAGCATTGAATCAAAATTAAACTAATATTTTCATTTTTTTCCATTTTAATGTGATAAATACCAATACACACATTATACAGGAAATTTCAGTATCAAAAATATAACCATGACTTTAATAGTTTCAAACAAAATACAGTGCCTGTATTATTTTTCAAGTAATCTAAACTTACCTACTGTTGGCTCTAATTGACAAATGTTAGTTAGCATGCAGCATACAGTATACAGTCCCATGCAGTAAAATTATGTTACCGTTTACATATCAAAACCAAACTTATCTGTTATTTATCAATGGCCAATTGAACAAATGAACAATTTTAATTTACCTACAGAACTCAGTAAGTATGACTTATCAGGATGTCTTACTCTTGTGATGGTATTTTGTATTCAAAGAATGAAAAAAAAATCTTATTTTATCAAATCATTGTGGTTTTCACAGCCATATATGTAATACAGAAACTCACTTGGTCTTTGACAGAAGATGGGCATCTCAACACCATAGAATTTTAGACTGCGACCTGGAGGAGGCAGTGGGACCTCATACAGTATGTTATAGATATAGCTCTCCAAAGGCAGGTGAGTGTCTGATGGCTTTGACACAGCCTCATACAACTGTTTAAGAAACTGTCTTGATGCTCTCACAAAAGGCATCTGCATGATGAGGCATATTGTTTTTGTTACAAAAAGTTTGTCTTTTTCTGGGTCATAGACGCGTGCACTGTCTCTAGGACTCGTCTGTTGTCGGTCACGACCAGGTCTGGGACTAGCGTCGCGCGAGGACCGTCCACTGTCCATAGAACAGCTGGCCACTTCAGCTTGGTACATGTGCTGAAGTGTCTCCATGGCAGCACTAATTTTCTTGTCATTGACTTCCTCATAGTAGGTAAAGGCTGACCCAAAGTTACGGCTGCCATCTTCTTTTGTGATGATAAAAGAATGAAACTTAGGGCGATGTGAATCTCTTTGTGTTCGAAATGCAAGTCCCTTTGGCAAAGAAAGCTGTCAAATAAGATTAAGAAATAAAAAATTAAGAACTTAAGGACATTGAAAACAGTTTTGCATTAATTCTTTGTATCAATTGATAGTTTACCTGGCCCTTCAGTCCTGCTATAATAATTTACCATTGTACTACAGTATATGGATTTCAGTGACATGAAATATCTAGACATGAAAAATTTATCTATGAAGTACACATAATTATAAAGTATAAAGTCATCAACAAACAGCTGATAAAACTTCATTAGTCTGAGCTACACTATCAGAATACATATGTACTTTCCCACTAACACAAAATCTACTCATCCCAGAGTATCTGGTACACGGAATTACATCCCAGCTGGTCTGAAGTTTTTGCCCTTGCACAGACATCAAAGCAATTTAAACACTGACCCTATTAATTGTTTAAAAAATTATCATAGAGGAAGTGTACAGGACACATACAATATCTAGTCAAGAATTATCTACCTGATAAAGTTTCATCAAAATATCATTCATTTGTTGTTTCCCAAATGTGAAAGTATGTGACATTTAAAACATCATATGAAGTATCAAGATTGCCAAGCATTAAGAATGTACTAGCAGTTTTTCTCTTCTATCAAGAAATAATAATTAATGTCATCTTTTTACTTTTGTTGAAATGAGGGTGAATAAAAAAACTGTTGAGTGCCACTAGAAAAGAGATTGAAAAATATATTTTTTATTCATTCAAAACAATTAATCTCTATAATAATGTGGCACGCTCATAAAGGAAACACATATAGCACTACATTACCATGCCCACAGCATCTTTGTCGAAGGGACTCCATGGCACAGACTCGGGACAGTGTAGCAGCACTTTAGACTTGAAGGGTCGGTCAAGGGGAGGGCACTGTAAATTATCACCTAAAACGATAAAACACATATAAGTTTACTGCTGTGTGAAGTTAATTTTATTTCTTAACGACATACTAGTAGACTTTAGATCCTTGAAATATTTTTTCTGTGAGTTAAAGAATACAAAGCTAGACAAGGAGTTTACCCTTCATTGTTAATATCATGTATATCTTTTAGAGGGTCCATCCAGTTAGTTCTCTAACCATTTTGATTTTCTGCTTGTGGTTGACTATTCTTCAGATGAGAAGTCATTTTGTGTAGAGTACCACAGATTTGGTATTCTACCTTTGGAAGCAAGTGTGACTGAATGTTAAAATGGAGAGCTATCAGATTTTATTTTCTGTTAATGCTGTGAGATATAGAATCTGAATTCATACATTTTTCCTACAATGTATGTTTGTATTTGGAGAGGTGATCAGGGATATGTGGTTTTTGCAGTACAGCTTTACCCTGTAGTAATAATCTTCCATTTAAACAGAACATAACAACATATATATATATATTCCAAAACAAAAACCTTTCTCAATGATTTTATATAAGATAGGGCACCACATAAAAGGTCTGAAGTTTTCGTTTATAAAGACATTGCAATGCCACATAATAAACGACATGACACATTATTTGATTATGGTAAACAATACTGTAACAACTCATGCTACAACTCAAGTCTTTAGCAGTTCCAATACACTGGCTGTCCCTGTCTCTACAATATGTTATCAATAAAAAAAAATGGTCTTATAATTTTGATCTCTAATTCTAGAATTTCACAAGGAGGGGAGATAAGCCACTTGAAAAATGTTGTGAGTATTTTGTAGCAAAACTTCCGACTGGTAGCCAGTCCAATGTCACAATGGTTTGATAATGCAAACCTACTACCAACACAGGACAGTCCATTAATATTAATTCTCCTTTGAAACCCTAACTTTTCGTAAAACACTCTATATATTTATTCTCTTTTTCATCTCCATCCCTGCTCTATCAGGTTATATATGACATCCCATGACACCAAGCACTGCACTCTGCCACTATCTCCATATCATCAGAATTTAACAAATATGTTGTTTTCACTATATTTATTGTTCTATTTACTGCAAACCATTTTCTCAAGATTTTATAGCTATACTTCTAAAAATCTCAATTGTGTGTGTGTTTAAAAAATAAAATAAAACAATAAAAACACATTACTGTATTTTCCAGGTTATATGCTGCAGTGGTATATAAACCACAGAGCCAATTTTCAACAATTTTATGATCCACATATTAGCCACACCGCAATATTAATATAAGTAACACCCTTTCTTACCATGTGGTAACCATTATGTTGACCAAAGTTTGTTGACATAACAGATAATGGAAGGCAATTTATCATGATCATCAGTGAAACATTTAATATTATTGAACTTGTTTGGCTTGGAGCCTCCACAGATATAGCGCTCGACGTTATGTATGGTTTACTTAACAATATCTCCATCAGCGTCTGAACTGTTGAATATTAAAGATGGCTCTTCAATGCTGACAAAATTCTTAAAGTCCCATATTATTTTGTGTAAGTTTCACAAAGCCATTCTTATCATAAACAAGCAAGGCAGTCTTTTTAGAATTTAACTAATAACCTGATGACATATCGATCCCAGGATGCAACAGGTTATTGTAAACTTCCGCTTTGGCTTCCAAAGCAACCTTGAAAGTTCAGAAGATATTATTTTGACTCATATTAAAAGGTATGATCAATTAAACCCACGAGAATGTTACTTTTGTTTCAATCTTAAAATTGTCTTGCATACAATTGCAAATGACGGTTCTAGACGTTCTGTTTCAATCACAAACACATGATGATAGGTACTCGTAATAATTTCTGTACCGTCTTGCACTAGTAGACTTTTTTTTTCATTTTGACAATTTGCAGCATGTCAGACTGCCAAGTAAAAAGGTCACTGCTTATAATTTGGAAAATACGGTAAGTTGTCATCATTGAAATCTTCAAGTGCTTAATCACAATTCTGCCCCGAAATGTTTGGTTAAATGACTATAGGAAAATACCATCAGACATCAGAAATTATCATTTCGGTTATAGAAAAAGTACAATAACATCAGTGAAAGTAAAATTATAACTAAACAATTATTAGCAGTCACCCTAGATAAAACATAAAAACAAACAATTGTACCTGACTTCAGTATAAACTATTGTAGAAGTTTTTATCCCTTGCTCAGGGCAACTCAGGGTTATTCAACTGAATAATTTGGAGTTTAACACAAATAGTGATGCCGTTACTGCTACCATTGGAAATTTAAAGTAAATGGAGAAAAATGCAGTAGTTCCCACTGAATCTTGAAAATACAAACATGCTTTAGTGTTCATTTGTTCCATACCTTTAACACATGTGCATTAGTGATAAGTTAAATGTTCTTGTTTGATTCTGGAAAATTTATATCATAGATCATTCAAAATTTACTAAATCCATTACAAATTTTCAGAAGGTAAACTGAAAATTTTGAGAATTAAATATAAATATCCTTTCAATTCAGAATGGGGCCCAGTGTTTATCATCCCCAAAAGTCACAGGAAAAGATCCACTTTAATCTGATGCAGTATCATCATTCAAATTTTATTATAACAACATTGGAGTGAAGAATGCTTCATGATGGACATCTTCAATAAAGATTCCTTTTTTCTGTTTTTTTCCCCAATCCCTGTCCTCCCTCCAACTCTCCTTCATGAAAATGAGCACAGTGGCCGAGAGGGATAACAATGCAGGAAAAAATGTGTGATCTTATTTAACACAAAATTAAGACTTGTACACTACTTGAACAGTGCATATAGTATGTTATCAAACCCACAAAATCTCACATAGACATCTTACCTAATTATCAGAAATCAACCTATAATCTTGATATTGTCACAGGTACAATACAATACATATTCTTTCTCTCTAGATTTGACAGAGACAGAAATTAATAACCTATATATCATTAAACATTGTCACTTCAATTTATGAGACATCTTAGAGTTATGATTGACAAAGTAATTTGCAGGAGTACAGAAAAAGACAACATAAATCAATTAATAAACAAGTTTGATCAGTAACTTATTGAGATCAAAATGCAAAGTAGTAGTATGCAGAGATCCACAACTGGTGTGGAATATGAAATTAATTTCTTGTTTTTATTTCTAAAATTCTGTGTATATAAAGAGATATATACCTGTATATGCAAATTAAGTAGAGAAATCCCTATAATTGGCAAATGGAATACATACATTTACTTTTAAGGGAAAATTGAAGATGGTGGATTAAGTTCATCCAAATTTACTAAAAGATTACTGAATGAAAATATGTTATGGATGAATAAAAATAAATGCCTTCCTTATTCTAATCAAACTAGACAAACAAAGGAAACAAGGCTTTTCATATTGATATCTTGTCCAATGCTGGAAAAAATTGATGTACTTGTATATGCTACTCATATGAATCCATATATTGTATTCTGACTCTGTGTTAGAACCTACCGAAACAATCTTCAATTAAAAATTGTAAAATATTGAGATGAATTTTGAAATGGAAATTTGAATTTTAAAATCTAAAAAAAAACTTATTAAAAGCAAGAAAGTGTTAAAGGTTTCTATGGTGAACTCACACTAATTTAAACACACCCTGGGAAATAATATTGATGTGATCATCACTTGAATAATTCCAAAATTCTCTCTTAATTATACAGGCACCACACTGTAATTGCATTCCTTCCAAAGGCTTCACACATCCTGATTATTTTCAAGGGTTTATCTAATTATAAGTAATGAGGTGAGAATGCAGTAATTATCGTAATTAACTCCCGCGTGAGCTAGCCATGGATATGGATACATGGATTTTCAATTTCTCAAGTACATTGTAATAAGAAACAAAATATATGAAAGACATCCACTTCCATTTTATTTCTCAAACTGAAACACATAAACACTTTTATCGTTAGAATAAAAAGCAAGATTTAGCTACAAATACGGTGTTATCCATGGGCGCTTGGCCATGGTGATGAGTGTACTCCATCACCTGATCACCTGCTAATGACTGATGTCTGATCGATCTTATTGTCTCTGGTTATGTTGATGTATTACTACTATACGTTGTCATCTCAAGCGACAATACCAATGTACACGTGTACAAATAATGAAGTTATGGTTGTGCAAATCTCCATTATGCTATATGAGACATTAACGCAACATTTCATTCGACTGAGTGTAGATCGAGTTCACGGGGGACAACACCCTGAAAAATCAGCATCGGCTGCAGAGGCTGAACAACAAACCTGCTAATGTATCCGGCTCCAATCCTGACCCCACATCAAGCCCACAGACAACGAAATAGTCGGCAAATCGACTGGGGTTACCCTGGTTTGTCATCCCGTCCTCTGATCCCTTTTATGTCCTCGCATATTAACAATCTATCTCCGATATGACATTCGACAACATGGTTTTCGCCAGTAGTCGAGGTCTGCTTCTTCCTGTTTATTATTGACGTTAGATGGCGCTGTCATCGTAAGTAGAGCTGATTATTATTTCAAGCGTAGTTTCGCTTTGCGTTACCTCCACTGCAGTAGGTGTGTGGTAGGCACATTTGAATTAGGATAATAGTTGCACTGAAAGTGAGTAACATATTTATTCCGCAGAATGGACATCAACTAAAGCATAAATGTTTATAAATCTACTTCAGGATCAATGACATTCAGCTGATTCTGTATCATTACTTGGTTAACTACCTCACAAACTTGATATTCCAGACAAGCTGTTATAAAACCGGTATGTACTGGGAATTTAAGCAACAGAGACGAACCTGTATATAAATACAATACAGATAATCACTTTCAGTATTTTCACGTAAGTTATACCAGTACTTTGTAAAACCAAAGTCGGCTAATTCAATCATATAATTTTTATTTTAGAAGCGACAAGTTTTTTTTTCCCAGAAAATTTTACATTTCAAAAAGTAGTTCAAAATGAGGTTTATATCCTCCTTTCAAAGTACAAGCCCCGATTAAAAAAAAAAGAAAAGCCCTCGTCGTGAGCGGGTGTAGTTATTTGTTAGTTGAACTTCCAAAATAGAAATTATTTGAGTAATTGTCATTTACATTGAATAAGCCCCCACCCCCACCCCCGTGTGTGAAAGAAGCACAAGTATCATAAGAATAACTTGATATTGCTTCTCTAGAACAAGATTTGTTATAACCATACTATATTGACATTTAATGGTCTGGAAAATGCATGACCAGACCGGCGTTCGAACCAGGGACCCTCTGGTTCTCAACATTATACTTAGTCCAGTTCCTCTTTATGTTCCTCCCTCCCTTTTCCAAGTCCTAATCCATGCACGAAGACACAATTATTTACAGTTCTGGGAAGGATATCCCCTTGTCAAGCATTCACCTTATTTATAAATAGGAGTGAAAAAACGCACAGTCCCTGACCAGCTCCAAAATATGTGTATAACATTATAAACCAATATAAAGATATCAAGGATCAAACTTGGTTTGTTTTGATGTCCTATCATTATTAATTACCTCGATACTGATGTTACATTTCATCCAGCAATAACCCATGGCTAATAATAAACCAAACTTTTTTCCAAAGTTATGGCCCTTGAATATAGATTGCCAAAAAAAACTTTTAAAAAGTTTCTTTGAATTGACTAGGGATATTGATATAAAAATCTGACATATTATTATGAGAAGATGTAGACTAGGTTCATTATATTTGGTTTGAAATTTTCCCTCAGAATCATGGTTATTTGACTTCGGAATTCCAATACGTATATGTAATGTTTGTGGTGATATTTGTAGGTTCGTGTTCTGATGTGAGGAAAATGTTTTCAACTGTGTTGAGAAATGCATGTAGAAACCAACATCAATTTTCTGCTTTGAAGTACATAGCAGTGGTCAGTGTTGCCACCAGACTTGGTGTAGTACATGGATCAAAGGTACAAATGATATCTAGGTTATAATAGTCCTACTGATCATGGTACAGATAATATTGAAAAGTAATGTCTTCCTTGTAAAGTATTGGTTCCAGTTTCTATCCAATTTTGACCAACTCATATTGGAAGGGATTTTATAATGAATTGGTTTGGCCAATTTACCAAAGAAAACAATAAATGTATCCTAATATATAAATATTATCTTTACAGTGCTACTGTGTATCCAAATTATAAAGCAGCCTTGAAGGATATGACCTAAATATTTATATGTAAACAGGATGAAGGTCGATGTTTGAAAGTGTAATATTTTCTTTACCACTGAAAACTGTTGACAATTTTCAGTGTTTTATACATTTTGTGAAATGTTTGTATTTATGAGTGATATTGTTATCAGAGTATCTGTACAACACCCCAGGTGTGTAAGGATGAGGTGAAGGCAGCCCTGGATGCTGTCAAACCTTCCACAGCAGGAACAACTATCTTTACCAAGATTCTGGATAAAACCATACCTGCAGATATTTTATATGAGGATGATAAGGTGGGGAATATAATTCATTCATAAATTTCTACATTTTATCCATTAAAACAGGTCACATTATTACTAGTAAGAGTAATTTGAAATAGTGGTTTATCTGATGTTTGATTAGAAAAAACTGAGTAAAAAAAATGTTTTTACATTGTGTTGTAGCTGTACATAGTTACTGAAATTGAGATAAAAAATGAAAGTACAAGGAGTGATAAATCTTTTTATTCATTAATAGTTCAGACACAATATCTGTATGAAAATATTCTGATGGTTGACAGTGCATGGCCTTCAGTGATGTAGCTCCCCAAGCTCCAGTACACTTCCTGGTAATCCCCAAAAAACCCATCACAGGAATCAGTGCTGCACAACAGGAGGACCAGCAGGTACACATCAAATACTGTTTATTTACTCCATTTACACACATTTATACCAGCTTCTTTTTAACATGTTACATATGTATAATGGCAGCCCCCATGTGCAGTAAAATTATGGGTGCGCATGCATGAACATAAACACGTTTGGATCGGTAAGACAATGTACAGGGTCAAGAAAGGTTGTGTCTTGAGCAATTACATAAACACCATTAAAATGATCCTTTTCTTCCTCATTCCTGTAAATCAACGCCCGATCCTGTCAATAGTTTAACCCCATTTTGGAGAAATACAACAGACCCTATTGTAACTTGCTTCACACCAGATCTAAAATCAACATTTCACTTTCATTTCAAAATCTTATCGCATAATATTATGTTTATTGGTTTTTATTAGTTTTCTATATACAGGGTTTTCCATAATTTTGTTAGTAGTAGGCTGTGTAGTGAAAGTAGGAGGCTGGCCTTCCGTGTATGTGTAGTCGTGTACGGAACATTATTACGGAACTGGATTGGTGTAGGCGGCCAAATGATCAAAGTAGCCGATCAAATTGGCCGGCGACCAGCTCTTATGGAAAACCCTGTATATATATCACAAAAGATTGCAATCAGGTGTCTCCTTATATTTCCCATGTCAGACAAATGAGTGGGTTTTTATATACACCAAGTCAGGCAAATGAGTGGGTTTTTATATACACCAAGTCAGAAAAATGAGTGGATTTTTATATACACCAAGTCAGACAAATGACTGGGTTTTTATATACACCAAGTCAGACAAATGAGTGGATTTTTATATACACCAAGTCAGACAAATGAGTGGATTTTTATATACTGCATGTCAGATCCATGTGTTTATTTTTGCCTCACAGTTTTGTCAATTTTATTCAGGATTTTTACATACACCAAGTCAGAAAATCTATTTTTTCTATATGGGCTAAGTCAGACAACCAGTTGGTATTTTTATATACACCAAGTCAGACAGACAGTTATTTCTGATCTAGTTCATTTTTATATGTTCTCTCAAACTTGTCAAACTGTGTTGGTATTACTTACTTTACATGTACATAAAATTTCTTGTTGAAGCTCCTAGGCCATTTACTACTGGTGGCAAAGAATGTTGCTGAAAATCAGAAGCTCGACAATGGTTACAGAGTGGGTAAGTGTCAAGGTCATGCAGTTGATGCTAATCTGATCAAACTCAATTCAGGGCCTTAAATCATTTCAAGGAACAGAAGAAAGATATTTTACATATACTATGTTTACAATGGCTGATGCTTCAGTCTTTTCAGACCTGATTTCATTGCTGATTCATCCATTTTCATGCGGTCTATCAGTTTAAGTCCCAAAATGCAATTCACTTTTTAACTGTTGCTTTTGAAATTTAAATTCAAACCAAGAATCAATAGTGCTCTTCCAATTTAGATTTAAAGTACACTTTTTATATTCGTGTCTGTAGTACACTTTTTATATTCATGCCCTTGTGTAATGATATACATATGAGTATGTGAATTACATGTTTTAAAGGCTATGGACTAGGATTCAGGACTTTTCATGGTCTGAAAAATGAGTGGATTTTTATATACTGCATGTCAGATCCATGTGTTTATTTTTGCCTCACAGTTTTGTCAATTTTATTCAGGACCATTTACAGTTTGAGAAGCTTCTTTGAAACTCTATTTTTTCTGTATGGGCTATGGGTCTATGACCAGTTGGTACCTTGTAAAGTGAAGGACAGACAGTTATTTCTGACCGGTAACAAATGAATTAGCAGACTAATTCAGAACAGCTTTGATGCAAACCCTCTTTATCATACTCAGTTGGGAAATGTGCTTTCTGTTAAATGAACACAAAACTGCAAAGTGTTGAAAATAAGGTTAAATGTGTACAGGAAACCTGAAATTTTCATTACTAATTTGTTCAACTTTAAAATTATATCTCATTTATGTCTGTACATTGACTTGTAAATAATTATCTATATATTGACCTGTATACAACTATCTATACATAGATTTGTATATAACTATCTATATATAGACTTGTATATAAGTATCTGTACATAGACTTGTATATAACTATCTTTATACTTACCTGTATATAAGTATTTGTACATAGATTTGTATATAACTATCTATATATTGACCTGTATATAAGTATCTGTACATAGATTTGTATATAACTATCTTTATACTTACCTGTATATAAGTATTTGTACATAGATTTGTATATAACTATCTATATATTGACCTGTATATAAGTATCTGTACATAGATTTGTATATAACTATCTTTATACTGACTTGTATATAAGTATCTGTACATAGATTTGTATATAACTATCTTTATACTTACCTGTATATAAGTATCTATACATAGATTTGTATATAACTATCTATATATAGACTTGTATATAAGTATCTGTACATAGACTTGTATATAACTATCTTTATATTGACCTGTATATAAGTATCTGTACATAGATTTGTATATAACTATCTTTATATTGACTTGTATATAAGTATCTGTACATAGATTTGTATATAACTATCTTTATATTGACTTGTATATAAATATCTGTACATAGATTTGTATATAACTATCTTTATACTTACCTGTATATAAGTATCTGTACATAGATTTGTATATAACTGTCTTTATATTGACCTGTATATAAGTATCTGTACATAGATTTGTATATAACTATCTTTATACTTACCTGTATATAAGTATCTGTACATAGATTTGTATATAACTATCTTTATATTGACTTGTATATAAGTATCTGTACATAGATTTGTATATAACTATCTTTATATTGACCTGTATATATATTGACCTGTATATAAGTATCTGTACATATCTTTATATTGACCTGTATATATATTGACTTGTATATAAGTATCTGTACATAGATTTGTATATAACTATCTTTATATTGACCTGTATATAAGTATCTGTACATAGATTTGTATATACTTTTACATCAGACTTTGAGTGTAACTGCCTTTACATATACAATTGCAGTGATCAATGATGGGAAAGATGGGGCACAGTCAGTGTTCCATCTCCACATCCATGTGTTGGGAGGACGCCAGATGTCTTGGCCGCCCGGCTAGCATTATCCAATATACAACCAAGGGACGTGAGCTGTTGGTTTGTCCAAGACATGTTATACAACAAAGGTTTAAAACCATCTTTTTGTGTAACAGTTGTTTTTATTAAATATTATTTAAAAGTCATTCATGTGGTATTTTTCCCTAAGTACATCAAATGATATAGTTCTATAAAACAACATTATTTGTACACTACTGTATATATAATTTATTGGAATTAAATGATAATCACCATAATTTCAAAACTCCAGAAAATGATGTGGTACTATAGAACAACAAAAAATGTGTTATTTGTATACATAATTTATTGGAATTAAATAATAATCACCATAATTTCAAAAATCAACAAAATGTAGATATTTATGTAAAATTCCATCATCGTACTTGCAGAAATTAATACATCATGATTATAAGTTCAGCTCACATACAAGACACACTACAGCACTTGATAGTGCTGACATCACAGATGTATGGTACGACAGTTACGCACTAGTTACGTACTACAACCAAGTGTCCAGGATTATCTACCAATGACGCAATGCATCATGTGCAGATTCTAACATGGTCAACACATTTTATGAGCACAATGGATTTCTGAAGCAAATGCATTCTTAAATTACTTACTCAAACTCCCAACACCTGTATGACCTTACAACATACACTGATCATATGATCACAGGTCACCTATTCTATATGTATCTGTCTATGTACTTCTTTATATGTATATATTTAAATCAGTTTGCCTTTCATTTCAAATCAATCAATTCTTTCATTAGATCATACACAAAACTACCAATAACTTGTATTTTTCAGCAATATTGAGACTTGTATGTTATTCCAGAACAGAGACAATAGCAAGTTTGGGCAGTTGTATGTACTGATGCAAGTCAACAGGTTAGGTGATACATTCATTACAGGAAGTCTGGTGGGATGCTTCTCTAACACAAGTCTGGTGGCCTTAGAATATTCCTAAATACTCAAAATATATCTGTTAGGATGCCCCTCACTCTAATTAGGCATGTTAGGACATCCCTCACATTAAGTATGGATTGGTCAGTACAAGGTTTGATTTGTCCAGGTGATAGTTTATGGTTGTTTCTACCAAATCTACTCACAACAGATTTCTAACAAAGAACATCTACATTTATACAAAAGATACCCGGTTTATATAGGTGTGACTAGTGCCAGGTGACCATACTACTGTGTAATTCTCCCATTCTACATAGATATATGATAATGACAGCCTCCATCCAAATTCCCTCAGATGTTTCAGAAAATCCCCACAATAATTACACCCAGACTGTTAATTAATTCTACCAAGATATCTCCTACATATCAAGTGGAAATGAAGACCCTGGTACACAATATCAATTTCTATCTGATAAAAAAACAAGATATTCAACGTCAGCGAATGTCATAATGGTTTGTCCGAATAGCTAAGTGTATGACGATATCACATGTGGAATGGTCATTGACTAGAAACATTTAGTCAGTAAATCGGCGGTTAGGGTTCCTTCCAAACAGCACAGTTCTAAGGTGAGGTACCATCTGAAAGTAGACAATAGAGGTTAAAGGTCATTAAACGGTATACAGGGTAATTTGTAACAATATGAACATTATAACCTTAGAAACAGAAGAAATAAGAGTCCACCTAAATTTAAGTTTTATGTTTCATTGTTCTGCACAAACTAAAAATTTCATTGTAATATCAACCTAACTGACTAAACAAGGGGCTGGTTATTTCCATGATAACATAAACCTGACTGACCAGACAGGATGCTGGTGAGTTCTATAACATAAACCTGACTGACCAGACAAGATGCTGGTGAGTTCTATAACATAAACCTGACTGACCAGACAAGATGCTGCTGAGTTCTATAACATAAACCTGACTGACCAGACAAGATGCTGGTGAGTGCCATCAAAATATCAACCTGCCTGACCAGACGAGGTGCAGGAGAGTTCTGATACACCAGCTGACAAGTTCACTTGAAACCCACACTACTAAGTAACAAACAACAGCCAATATTACCTGGTCAAAAATCATTTGCAGGCGATTCTCCAGCATGTTCTCTACTTTGATTTTGTTTCCATGTGCCACCATCTCTACACCGCCACATCTGAAACATAATTGTCAAAATTAACTCCTGTGGTCATTTGTCTAGTGTAATGCAAATAAATCATATGTGTCTGGTAGTAAAGTCATGCCTGATAATAAGTTGATCAGTGTCTATAAATGTTCTGTATCAATAAATACATCTTTGTCCTTCAATAATTATCCCACTGCTTCCTGTAGCATAAAGTATCAGTATGATATAAAGTAAATGGTAAGCTAATTCAACTTTACAGGCTTTACATCCACTATCACAGCCTTTCCACTGAAAAAGAGAAAGTAGAAAGGAAGTAGTATGAAGTAATGGAAGAAAGTGGAAAACTAAGATTGGATAGAGAAGGGCTGTCTATACTATAAGACCCATCATTAAACAATAGTATTGAAGATTTTAACCCAAACTTAGCTCTGACAAGGCACATCATAGAACCAGTTGTGGGCAGTGAAGAAGAAATGGGATCCTACTCTTACTCTTCATAAATTAAGGTATGTCTATACTATACTAAAAACAGCCTAGGGATCTTTATCATGTCAGTTGACCATTCAAACACTGGCAGTCATTTCAAGTTCCATCCAATGGACTGTGTGTTAGTGGTTATTTATAAGTAAAGTGCTCCTGATGATATATTCATGGTGTCATTACATAAGAGTTCTTTCCATATCTAATGTTAAGCAATTTATCGAGACATACCATTTATACAAAAATGATTCCCCTTCACCAAAGAATGCTTCAGACCAAATTTGGCCAAAATTAAATCATTCCAATCATTTCACACCCTGAACTCCATGTCTATGGCCCCTGGGGGCCAAGAACCACCATTTATACAAAATGTTTTGCTCTTCCCCAAGGATACCTCTGACAAAATTTGGTCAAAATCTGATTAGCTGTTCATGAATGGCTGCGATTTGTAGAAAAAATTGACGGACAACAAACGCCCTTGTATATGCCATAGCTCACTTGGTCCTTTCAGCCACGCGAGTTGAAAACCTTATAACCCCCTCCCCTCATATCTATATAAATAAGGATGTAGGATATCTACTTACACTTCAGATCCCAGGTAGTTATCCTTATCAATGTTGACTTTGACAGTTTTTTTTATTTCATCTTCATACTTCTGCACTGCAAGTGGTAAGCACTCCTAAAACAGATAAAACAATATTAATGAAATGTTCCTAACACAGTAATCATCAAAAACATACAGTGAATTGTATTTTAGTAAAAATTGCATGATTTACACCTCAGGATTAGAATATCTGTATGAGAAAGAAGATATCCTTCTTTTCACACCTCAGGATTATATTTATTTACTTGTATGAGAATGACATCCTACTTTATACACCTGAGAATAAGATTTACCTGTATGATAATGACAACCTACTTTATACACCTGAGAATAAGATTTACCTGTATGATAATGACAACCTACTTTATACACCTGAGAATAAGATTTTACCTGTATGAGAATGACAACCTACTTTATACACCTGAGAATAAGATTTACCTGTATGAGAATGACAACCTACTTTATACACCTGAGAATAAGATTTTACCTGTATGAGAATGACAACCTACTTTATACACCTGAGAATAAGATTTACCTGTATGAGAATGACAACCTACTTTATACACCTGAGAATAAGATTTACCTGTATGAGAATGACAACCTACTTTATACACCTGAGAATAAGATTAACCTGTATGAGAATGACATCCTACTTTATACACCTGAGAATAAGATTTTACCTGTATGAGAATGACAACTTACTTTATACACCTGAGAATAAGATTTACCTGTATGAGAATGACAACCTACTTTATACACCTGAGAATAAGATTTACCTGTATGAAAAGAAGATCCTACTTTATTCACCTGAGAATAAAATTTACCTGTATGAGAATGACATCCTACTTTATACACCTGAGAATTTGATTTACCAGAAGGAGAATAACATCCTCCAGCTTACAGATGCTTAGTTACCTGTGAAAGACATCATGTTGTTCACATTACAGTTCAAGATAGCTCTATTTACCTGGACGAGATCAACATCCACTTGTTTACATCGAAGAATAACTGTTGGCTCCAGCAGCTGATAAAGTCCCTGAGCAATCAGTCCTACAAGTGCCTGTTTGTACTTTTGGCGGTCCTTGGTGATTTCTGTCAGTTTTGTCTGTGCCTCTTGTAACAGAGCCTGTCAGTATTATAATTCAGAGATACAGAGCCTGTTAGTGATATAAATATTACAGGCCCTGTCAGTAATATACATATACAGAGCCTATCAGTCATAAATAAATATACCTATACAGAGCCTATCAGTCATAAATAAATATACCTATACAGGGCCTATCAGTCATAAATAAATATACCTATACAGGGCCTATCAGTCATAAATAAATATACCTATACAGGGCCTATCAGTCATAAATAAATATACCTATACAGGGCCTATCAGTCATAAATAAATATACCTATACAGGGCCTACCAGTCATAAATAAATATACCTATACAGGGCCTATCAGTGATATAATACATATGAACAGCAAGTCCTGTCAGTGATGTTATACACATATATACACAGGTTCAGCCAAACATAGATACATATTATATTACTGACAAAACTTGGAGAAATATACTTGTACCATGTAGACAACACCATCTAAGACACTGACAGGATAAGGCACCATTAGGCTCCGGAGCAATCTTCTAAAACTAATAAGTTTGGATATTCTGACAGATGGCTCCACCCCAGATGAGGGGGTTGCAGGTGCTCCCTCACACTGCCAGAACACTGACGTTCGTCAGTCAGATAATGCCTCGAGAAAGAATGAGTCAAGGAGACAAAAAACCTGTAACCAATCTACCAACCTTGGGAAAGTATAACACTGAGGTGAGTGAAACAACGTAGTTTACTACAGAGCTTTCACTAACACCAGTACTAAAATGATGTATAAACGCACCTTCAAGTGAGACTCCCTGGCTTTTAGCACCTTGAGTCTGGCCTGGTTCAGCAGATTGGAATTCTGACTATAAAACAACAGAACAGAATTATCATACTACAGACATAAATCATGACATGACTGAGAAATTCTGTGATCAAACGCTAATGTTAATTAATATGTATTTCATGTTAATATTTAACTAGAACTTTTCCCTAGATACATTTATCTTAAAACATGGTAAGTATTGAATATGTTGCAAACAAAAACTGATCATAACCTCACACAAGATATCAAGATATTTTGTCAAGCCTCGAGAATAATATGTGTGGCTAGTAGAATTTTCACCATAGTTAAAACAGGCTTATACTGTAAATAGATGATGTATTCATGCAATTCTGATTGCAAGTTTATTGAACTGTTCAAATGAATATAAGATTACACACCTTATTCATAAATGAAATGAAATAATTATACATTCAAATTTTCTATTCCTTAATTATGATCTTGAGGATTCCAATTAACAAAATGAATTTACTTCTGGTCCAAAATTAATTTCAGTTAAAAAAAACAATTATGACTGCTCATAATTGTTTTGAAATGGTTTAAAACCATCGGACTCAATCTATTAATTACTGGTATACATTCATTGACTTAAAATGATAAAATTTATCACTAAATCTGAGGATAAACATAGATTGAGTATACATACTAACATCAAAGAAATCCATTGACATATACATTTATTATATCAAATATTTCTGTATTTTTATACCAGCATAAATTGGTTCTGTGTATATTTAGCTGAATTAATGGCAAATCAATAATACTGTTTTACAGTTAAAAAAAACACGGGGCCCATGGGCCTTAATGGTCACTTGAGGTCTTCATGTCTTTGGACATTTTTAGAACTTGTCCATCAGTCCCAGCACTGGGGCTGACAGAACAGAACTGATATATGCAAGGTTTTTTTTATTGTTTCTAAGTTTGAAGGCTTAATTTTCAATTAAACAAAACTGATAATGCTGTCTGTAGTTGTAGTTTAGCATATTTGACCCTGTGAATGAAGGTCAAGGTCATTCATTTGAACAAAATAGGTTGCCCTTCATCCAAGCATGCTAATGGCCAAATATCATGATCCTGGATCATTTGGTTATTGAAAAAAAGTTGTTTAAAGATCTTAACACATTTGATCCCCGTGACCTTCAAAAAAGGTCAAAGTCACTAACTTGAACAAACTTGGTACCCTTTCATCCCAGCATGCTAATGGCCCATCACCCTGGGCCGTATGGTTATTGAGAAAAAGACGAAAATGTAAATTGTTAATGATGGATGGCACACGATGCCAGACAATGACGGTAACAATTTTTTTCTAAATTTTCAGCAATTTGTTCTGAAGTAATATTTCTTATTTCCAACATTTGATATTTTTGCCTTATACCTCTTAACACATTGATAGTCTTACATTTTTTTCTGGAGCTCCACTTGTTTCTCTTTCTTCTCGTAGTATTCCATGATCTTCACTCGTTGTTGCTGCACTAGACGTCCCTTCTCAATGTTGAACTCTTCTTCGGCCTATATATAGTAACAGTTGTGTTTATTGTAATTTGGCTTTAAAAACCATTTTTTATCCTGTCATTTATAAAGACAGTAAAACACATCAATCAATGATGAAGATACAACAATTCAAGGAATGGTAATTCATAAAGATATAACAATTCAATATATAATTTGTCTTTGTGATATAACATACAAATAATTTGTATATTTAATATACAGTCCCTGTCAATGATATATTATACAGGGCCCGTTTGTGATAGAACATGGAGAGAAACCTATACAGTGCCTGTCAATGAAGGAAATTATCAATAATATAATATACATATACAGGACCTGTCAGTGATATATAGGGCCTGTCAACGACATTATATAAACATACAGGGCCTGTTAGTGATACAAATACAATGGGCCTGTCTATCATACATATATTTATATACAAGGCCTGTATATATGTATCAAAAAAAAGTAGCAAAATATATGCCATTTCATTGTCATACATCCACTCATTATCATTTCCAACTTGAAATTGCTTTAGACATCTATTTACTTATGTAAGAATTTTTGTATAAAAGATTAAAATATTCTTATCTAGTTTACCTTAGCATCTATTTCTTCTGCTTTTTCATTTGCCTCCTGTTCAATAAAAGCCATCATGTGCTTGATCTGAAAGCAAATCACAAATTCTTTTTTATTTAAACAAGAGAAGCAACTTAGTTCATACAGTTAAATCTAAAGCTTACATGAGAGATAAAAGTCTGTTCAGAGGTCAATCTGGACAAAACAATAATTTGTGTAATTACTTGGAATACGCATGGAGTAAAATAAGGAAACAAGAGGCAACATGTCATTATACACCAATTCATGTCATAAATATTTTTTTGCAACAATTTGAACTGAAGTAAAACCTTAATATATATGAATTATGTGTGGAAATGCCTACTTAATTCTAGAAACCGTCACTTAAAGTAAGGTGTCCTAAATGAAATCTCCTCACTTAAAGTAAGATGTCCTAAATGGGAACTCCTCACTAAAAGTAAGGTGTCCTATATGGAAACTTCTCACTAAAAGTAAGGTGTCCTAAATGGAAACTCCTCACTAAAAGTAAGGTGTCCTAAATGGGAACTCCTCACTAAAAGTAAGGTGTCCTATATGGAAACTTCTCACTAAAAGTAAGGTGTCCTAAATGGAAACTCCTCACTAAAAGTAAGGTGTCCTAAATGGAAACTCCTCACTAAAAGTAAGGTGTCCTAAATGGAAACTTCTCACTAAAAGTAAGGTGTCCTAAATGGAAACTTCTCACTAAAAGTAAGGTGTCCTAAATGGAAACTCCTCACTAAAAGTAAGGTGTCCTAAATGGAAACTCCTCACTAAAAGTAAGGTGTCCTAAATGGAAACTCCTCTTAAATTAAGGTGTCCTAAATGGAAACTCCTCACTTAAAGTAAGGTGTCCTAAATAAAAACTCCTCATTAAAAGTGTAGATGTTTGTGGAGGTTTTATTGTAGTTTGACTAATTTTAAAGATTACTATGTGCTAATTTGGTTACACATTAAAGAGTATGTAGCCTGTAGAACTCTGCTTTTCACCACAGACTTAGAATATTCTAAATCTGTGTTTTTACTCAGTTTGTACATGTACAGTTGCTCGATGTGACTTTCAACCACCTTCAGTTACCTCACATGATTACCTATAATTACTCAAAACTTTTTCTGTCTTATTAAATCTACTTTAGTCAGCTTGGTTTTCTGTTTAAAACATTTTTTTTCGACTGTTTCTAGCCTTTGAAATTACTGTTCCTTGGAAGCTTGAAAAAAATTAAGGATGTCTAAAATCTACAACTATCTAAACAAAAATTGTTTATCATAGTCAAAGAGGTGCAAAGGATTAATATGATATACTAAAATCAAAAACTTTCATATATATATTCATATATATTTGAGCATCTTTCACATATATATTCATACATATTAGAGCCTTGACTTTCCATATGTAATTAATGCCTTATAATTATTATTTTCCATTCCTGAATTCAAATGTTTTAAACTTATTGCTTCTTCTGTGTAACAATGTAAAATTAGCATGAAATGGTTTTCTTTGATATAATGAAAATATTCGTGTAACCGCGCAAACCAAGCACTAGAGAGAAATACCGGAGGCAAGTATATGTCGCTATAGGCTTATATTATCAAAAGGCAGGTGATCATGACCTGGATAAAAACAAACAAAATTTGCAGCATTAACATTAATATGAGAGCGGATTAACAACAAATCTACGTTTAAAAAACTTTTCTCAATGTGGAATTATAACAATTCACTATTTTCAAGCTTTAAAAGGGTAAATCTGCCGGCCAGTTTTATCATAGAATGAACAGACTGTCAATGTCACGAGATAAGCGATGACAAATTCTTGTGTTGCTAAAGATGCTTACAGCAAATCTATGTCATTTTATGACAATTTTTGAACGTTATTATATAAAAATTACCTGTTTCTGCACGTCTGCATCACTGAGTGCCATGTTGAATGTTTAAATTGAATAAACTTTATAATTAAAGCGCAGCTGACTCCGTCCGACTTCTGTCCCAAAAAGACTTCCGACTTCCAACGTGACAAGCAGAAATTGATGACGTAGTACACATAGGAAGTGTTCATCTGGTCAGCTACAGGGAAGATGGAAAAACAAGTGTAAACAAAAAGTAGGTTGTTCTCCTTTCATACTGTTATTTGTCACTTATTTATTTAGTACACAATTAGCTAAAACGATAATATTGATAATTAGCTGATTTGTTTAACGCAAGAGCGAGGCTATTTGTCTACATGAACCAATGCTATGTTCGTCGATAGGTTTGACCAGGATAAGATAACCCTACTGATGTTTTAGTATTGGCAAAACTATAAACGAAAGGAGACCATGCTACAGGAGATGTGTAAATTGTTTTTACTTTTATCCACTGACCATGGCCATGACCTACCAGACATTGGGTTCGAACAGACATTGTCATCTTTATGTAAGGCAGAGTGTCCCACTTACGTTCTTATGTATGTAAAACTCATTTTCCAGTAGTTTTTTTTTTATCATAAACACAAGGGGATGCATGGACAGGTTTGCTTTTTCTTGAGTTTAATTGATCTATTATTAATGAAATTTGTTTATTCTTCAGAGAAAAAAAACACTAACACATTAATTGCTTCCAAATCATTAGAATAAGGTTTATTAGAATAAAAAAACAGCTTTTAGTGAAAAGTTTTGACACTGTGTAATGATAACATTAGAATTCTTAAATGTCAGTTGGTAAATGATCACCCGAATTTGCATCAGAGCTTAAAAACCGACAGATGGTGTTGTTATGCATTCCAAATGATATAACTGATATTCTTACAAAAAGAAAGAATAAGTGATGGCCTTGCTTTTCTCATCAAAAATACAAAATGGGTGCTTTTGTGACTATATTTAACAACAACGGAGATAATCAATATAAAAGCAATGTCGCAAAATCCATATTCCAATACAAGTTGAAAAATGTTGAAGATATATGTATGATCAATCATAAGCAAATTAATTTCGTGTTTAATCAGTAATTCCATTCTGATGGACCAAATTTTATCTATTTTCAACCGTAAATAAAAAGAGTTCTTCATAGATGGTATGCAACTATGAGTAGCTGGATATACATGCAGTGTTCCTTTATTTTGCCTCATTAATACCAAATCTATAATTGAAATGGATAAGAAAATAGATGCAATACTATTGGCAAAGAAATTAATTATAAAATATTATTATTAATGGATTGGAATTTATGGTGTAATTGATCTGTTTTGTTTTTTTGTACTCAATCGTCAAAATAACATTATTTCATGCAATATTAATAGAATAACGTTGTTTATCTTCAGGAATCCTCTGTCTGAAAATGATGTCCCAGTTAGACCAGGGAGCTGCCTCCACTGGTCAACACTTTGGGTCACCAGATAGTTGTGCAGGGACACCAGACAGTTTCAACTATGAGACTAAATTTATAGTCTTAAACTTCATCAGCCGAAATCCTCACAAGTCTTTAACTAGCCCAAGAAGTGTCAATGGTGGTACTCCACCTATTAGTACCTCAGATTCAGATCACCATCGTCATGGCAGGAGGAGTGCATCAAAATCCATGCCACCATCTCCCCCAAAGCGTCACAAGCCTAGGCTTACAGACTTCAGACAGGCTTATCAGAGGGTATCAGAGGACAACATTCACTACAGGTATAACAGATACAGAGCAATCAACAATGATTTGAGCACAGCTGGAAGTAATTCCCAGATGAAATCAAGAGATTCAGATGACAACATCAATCACAAAAATGATAGATTACATGACTCGTTTGGGGAAAACACTAGCCTGGAATCTTCTTTTTCATCGAGAAGACATACAATGCACCATCAACAAATATCAGGTTCTGCAAATGATGGGAACCATGATGTCAAGTCTTTTCAAGGTAGTCCTGGTATTGACACAAGCTTCATTATTGATTCTACAAATGGTTTAGATAGAGAAAGACCACTAAGTCGCAGTATGATGTCACCAACACAGTACAGACGACACACTATGTCTAAGATGGGAAGTGAGGTAAGCGGGGACTACAGTTACACAAGTGATGCAGATGATGAGGGTGAGGACACCTCAGGTGGGTCCAGTCTTTGGGGCAGTATTGGAGGACTGAATAGTATGCGAGGGAGTGTAGATCTACACCAGGTAGTATCTAGATTACCCACAGTGCAAAGTGTATCTGATATAGAAAATGAAACAGTCATTGACTCTACCACATTATGTAATCCTGAGGATGGTGCTACAAGTGTACTTGAGACTGGAATGCCATCTAATGGTACTTCTCAATTAGATGCTAGATCCAGGTCTGCATGTAATCTCAGTGATATTGACCTGGAAATTGATTACGAGGATTTAGACAGCACATATGAAAATGACCCAGCTGTGTCCACCAGTATTTCTCTGGAAGCAAGCAGTAGCAACACCAGTGGGATAAAATCACTTGACCGCTCTAAACTTAGACTGGACATTCAGGAATCACAATCCTGGCCTAACTCCAAGGCTGCACGCTATGAAGCTGTTGCAGCATCCCTGAGGTCTGAGATTGAGGATGAAATGACAACACTAGAGTCTGAAGTAGAGGATGGTAAAAGGCTTTCCTTTGTTGCTTTGAAGGATATGATCTGTGATGTATACGAAAAATAAAATGTAACTTGGAACTGAACATGCTACATTGATAATGTATAACCATTTATATTTCATACAATTATGTAAATAATATAGCTGTTAAAGATGTTAATTACAAAAACCAGTAAGTAATCAGTGGAACTGATTTAAAAGATTTCTTCTTAAAATGTAGGTCACAGTTTAACTCTTTATGCAAACCTTTTTTCACACAATGTCAAGTTATCCAATGATTTATTTCAGCTATCAAGAGTCGCAAAATTCCTTCATGCCATTCACCTTTTCTGACACCAATGACTCCCCAGACCCAGGCAGCTAAGGTCCTTGCACGGATAGGTGATGAGGTGATGGACCAGTATGAAGAGCAGTTGGACAAATCAGTGGCCATTCTGATGCAGTACAGTCAAAACCTCACCTATGACACTTTTTGTGATGTTGCTAAAGGTGTCCTTGACCGTGACCTTCCAGAAATGAAACAGGTAAGCATTTTACTCAAAAAGATGGACTATATCTAAATCAGTTTTCTGAAGTGTTCTAATATTCAGATAAAAGAATGTCTGATACACTTGAGGTTTTCCTTAAAAGAGAAAACTTAAATTGGAACAGTTGTAGATATTGGAGACTATAACATTTGAGAATATGTTATTGATGTTAGAAGTGAAGTGTTTTACTGTACCATGATTTGCCTGTGCTAGGTAGCATTACTGATGGTGTATGGTCAGAAAGCGGCATGGCGGCTCGTAGAGAATGGACACCAGGGAATCGGGAACCTGGTGGATTATACATCCAGACTTGTAGCAGACCGCGCAGCTGAGTTTATCATCAAACAGGGAGGATGGGTAAGGCAGCATATTTTAAGTTTCCTTTGTATAGTTACCTAATCTAAGGATATGTTATTGGTAAGTTTGAACATTTCGTTGGTGTTTACATCTAGTAGTATAACAGCAATGTTCCTACAAAATGTAGATACATGTACTACACAATATGAAATCACTTGTGCAAGATTTGGATAAATGTACCAGTACATCTTAAAATGTGAAAGCTAATATAAGTATTTCATAATTAATCTTTTTTTTACACAAATAAAGTAAAAGTTGGAAATAATACCCTTTCAGAAAAAGTGTCTGAAAATCTACAATAGCACATTATGTTGTTTTATAGGGAGCAGTGATGAGTTCATCAGATTCAAGTCTCTCCTCTGACTCACTGGACGATGTTTCACCTCTTCATACATTTGAAGATCTGTGTGCCGATTCTATTGATCACTTGGACTTTGACCCTGACAATATCTCTGCATCGGACCAACCTCCAGCAGTGTCTGTACAGGCCATGTCAGTAAATAACAACTCATTCTCAGAGAACCAGCAACTAGCCACAGCTGAACTACCACAGTTACCAACAGCAATAGTTGATCCCAGCTCATCTAGTGATGAGGATGATCACCAGATTCAAAACCTAGAACCATGGTATCACTGGTTTGTCGTACCAGAACACATAGCAATGTTGTCTTGTACAGTGGCAGCTATAGGACTAGGACTTTTGTTGTCTAATACTAGGTAAATTACAACTAAAACTTAGCGGCCATAGGGCTGGAATTTCTGTTGTCAAAGACAAGGTAATTTACATCTGAGGGCCGGTGATTATATAGGGCTAGGACTTCTGTTGTCAAAGACAAGGTAATTTACATCTGAGGGCCGGTGATTATATAAGGCTGGAATTTCTGTTGTCAAAGACAAGGTAATTTACATCTGAGGGCCGGTGATTATATAGGGCTAGGACTTCTGTTGTCAAAGACAAGGTAATTTAAAGCTGAGGGCCAGTGGTTATATAAGGCTGGAATTTCTGTTGTCAAAGACAAGGTAATTTACAGCTGAGGGCCAGTGATTATATAGGGCTGAAATTTCTGTTGTCAAAGACAAGGTAATTTACAGCTGAGGGCCGATGATTATAGAGGGCTGGAATTTCTGTTGTCAAATACTAAGTAAATTACAGCCAAAGGCTATTACTATTTTTACTAGATATGTCAAACCATACTACATGAGTTTGATCAGGTAACTGATGAACAAGGTTGTTGTTGGAAGTAAAAATTTTATCAATTCTCTTTACTGTAACAACTTGTTTTGAAAAGTTTGTTGAAACTGAATGCTTGTGTTCAATATAGATATAGGCTGAGACAAACAATGCTGTACAGAAATGTTTTTTGATGTGGAGAAGTGTTTAGTAGAGCGGTAAACAGTTAAATGGATTCTGTGTTTTAGCAAGTTTTCAGGCTTCGCTTAGAGTCTTCACTGAATCATGTACGTAATCTGTCTTGGTAAGCTTTTTTGGTGGCACATTTTAGTAATCTGTGTAATTGTGTTTTATTGTTCCTGCATGAAGAAGGTCACCTTGATATACTACACAATTATTTTTAATTGGCAATAATATTGTTAAAGTGTTCATGATCAAGTGAATACACAAATGTACAAGTGTAACTTTACAAATCTACTGTAATAATCTTAAACTGAGGATATTTTCTATAGAATGATAAATATAGTACCATATGGAAGCTAAACAATGTAATGGTGAAGGTCTTAAAGTCCAGTGTTTTTTTCCATCAATGCAACAAAACATTCCATTAATACAACAGAACATTCCATCAATACAGCAGAACATTCCATCAATACAACAGAAAATTCCATCAATACAACAGAACATTCCATCAACATCAATACAACAGAACATTCCATCGATACAACAGAACATTCCATCGATACAACAGAACATTCCATCAACATCAATACAACAGAACATTCCATCGATACAACAGAACATTCCATCAATACAACAGAACATTCCATCAATACAGCAGAACATTCCATCAATACAACAGAACATTCCATCAATACAACAGAACATTCCATCGATACAACAGAACATTCCATCAATACAACAGAACATTCCATCAATACAACAGAACATTCCATCAATACAACAGAACATTCCATCAATACAGCAAAACATTCCATCAATACAACAGAACATTCCATCAACATCAATACAACAGAACATTCCATCAATACAACAGAACATTCCATCAATACAACAGAACATTCCATCGATACAACAGAACATTCCATCAATACAACAGAACATTCCATCGATACAACAGAACATTCCATCAATACAACAGAACATTCCATCAATACAACAGAACATTCCATCGATACAACAGAACATTCCATCAATACAACAGAACATTCCATCAATACAACAGAACATTCCATCAATACAACAGAACATTCCATCAATACAGCAAAACATTCCATTAATACAACAGAACATTCCATCGATACAGCAGAACATTCCATCAATACAACAGAACATTCCATCAATACAACAGAACATTCCATCAATACAACAGAACATTCCATCAATACAACAGAACATTCCATCAATACAACAGAACATTCCATCAATACAGCAAAACATTCCATCAATACAACAGAACATTCCATCGATACAGCAGAACATTCCATCAATACAACAGAACATTCCATCGATACAGCAGAACATTCCATCAATACAGCAGAACATTCCATCAATACAACAGAACATTCCTTCATATTTTCTACCATCTCTATAAGGTATTGGCACTGATCTCGTGTGCATTACCTTAGCGTTAGTGGAAAATCTGGTGGTGCATTCTGCTAATTTTTCCTTCTGTGTTTATCTGATTTAAAGAGAAAACAGTTGACTAACATATTATAGTGATAGACATAAAAAAAATAGGACAGACCAAGTCTTTATAGATAGAGAAGTGTTGCTTAGCTCACTTTCCTCTTATAGATTTCAGGATGAAATTATATTCACTTAACGGCCAAGGTTGTAAACAAAAGCTGGTGATCAATCAATATTTTTCTTATTCATGTATACTGTGAATCTATAAAGTATCAAATCAAATGATATGTTTTTATAAGAATGTTTTACAAATTTTGACTGTCAAATGCCTTTGTAAGTCTATTTCTATTAGATTTTTCCTTATTAAGTAACACCAGCACAACACAAAATGTTGATGTTATGGCCAGTTACATCCTTTCAACAACTGTATGGCCATTATATCAAATATGAAATACATTAGATATATTTATGAAGATTTATGAAGATAGTGTAAATCTAGTGTTCCATGTTTATTTTTGACTAATATCCAGGAATTTTGTATATGTACTGCTGTTTGTCTAGTCCATCTAGCTTCTTGTTTTAGTTACTTTCCCGTCAGATTCAGGGCTGTCATTTATGAACTTTGATTTCGTGTTTTGTCATCAGTAGCAATGCAGTGTCCTTGTAACAACTTATATCAATATCATACTTATGAACAAAACCATAAATGAACACTGATAGACAATATATTATGAAATATGTTGTCAGTGTTAATGTCTGTGTAGAATAAGCTTAAGATGTTTCAGTATACCTTTGGAAGTGTCATGTTATAATATCTGTCATCTTTTCATTGTCCGTCCATAGTTTTTTGGGTTGAAGCTTATTCAATGGGCTTGCTTATCTAACTTACCAACAAAGTCACTGGAGTCAGATATTGATGTTTCAAACACCTTATATGACCCATTTTCATAATCATAGAGCAGATATTTACTATAATTGTCATTTTGTGTGCAAATATGAAAGGATGTCAAATGCACTTAGGTAGATTTGCTATGACCCAACTTAAAGGTCAAAAGGGTCACCTATAAAGTGATATGACTAAAGCTCTCTTCCTCAGGAAAATGCTTGAAGACATCAGACACTTTTCAAGATACATTTTGGATTTAATGAAATTTGATTGTCATTCATCCCAATAAATCATAATATTTATGTGACTGTAATTATTATTTCAGCAAGTTATCTAGGGACTTTAATGTTTAAGAACAAGATAGTTTCTTTGTACTTGCTAAACTTATTTTTTTATACTTATGTCCGTATAACATTAGTCATACCCCCCACAAAGAAGTTTGGGGATACTAGAATCAGGTGGTCTTACGGTGCATCCCGTCATCTATCTGTGGACATGCCTTGTTTGGCCAGCTTCTCCTAAATTTATGAACCAATTTCACTGAAACTACAAAAGAATGTTAGGGAGCAAATGTAGATGTGAATGCAGGTTGTGTTTGTTTCTTTGTTTGTTTGGTTTTTTTCTTTTTTTTTTTTTTTTTCATTACAAGGAAATGGTCCAATTTTAGGTAAGTTCAAGGTCATTTAGAAAACTATAAAATGTTGAGGTCACTGAGGGGACTGAAACTAAAACATTTTATGTGTAAACTCTTTCATCTGTGGAGGGTGAGGGGTATTAGTTGTCCTCAGGATATCAGTTCTAGTTATCATCTGTAATACTGTCCATACAAACAGTAGCTATTATTAGTACATGTGTCTATACAAATAATCATTCCATGTGACCACTTGTTTATATCAAGTTTAAACATAAATCAAAACTATTCCAATTTTTATTTTACTGTATATCAATGGCATATTTTTGATATTTTGTTTTGTGAGATATTTTTATGGCTCAAGACCAAAAAATTGATTATTTATTTATATTTACAAATGTATTATATATAATTTCCATAATATTAACTTGCTGTAGGTAACAATCATCTTGTATTTTGGATGCTTGAGAATGGTATGGAAGCTGTTTGTGTATGTCCATCTGTTTGTTATAAATATTGTTTAACAATCAAGCCTGGGTATATTAGAGATGTGATTACCCTCATAATAAACACAAATGGTGATCATAAGTTAAATCAAACAAGCACAATATCTGATGTGATCATTGTAGATGTGTATTGTATCAGTACCAGGTGATGTAACACTGACGGCTCCATAGGGTGATTTACAACAGTGTGTTGTATTGGTACCAGGTGATGTAACACTGACGGCTCCATAGGGTGATTTACAACAGTGTGTTGTATTGGTACCAGGTGATGTAACACTGACGGCTCCATAGGGTGATTTACAACAGTGTGTTGTATTGGTACCAGGTGATGTAACACTGACGGCTCCATAGGGTGATTTACAACAGTGTGTTGTATTGGTACCAGGTGATGTAACACTGACGGCTCCATAGGGTGATTTACAACAGTGTGTTGTATTGGTACCAGGTGATGTAACACTGACGGCTCCATAGGGTGATTTACAACAGTGTGTTGTATTGGTACCAAGTGATGTAACACTGAAGGCTCCATAGGGTGCTTTACAACACAGCGATATTCTGATCTTCAATGCTCATGTATTAAGGCAGGGAGGTCCCTGATTAAGGAAGTGTATTATATCCGACTAGGTAGTATGAGATTATTATTGTGTATCTGTCTGAAGGGTAACAATGATCAGCAGTGTGGTGTTGTTATGTTGTATAAGTGTGACATATGTGATTTGTTGTATAACATAGATTACTAAGATATAATACACATGCTCAAAATTTACGTGCATTACACTCACAGGTGTGAGAGATTAGTTCACGTATCTGACTATATAGAGATATATTTTACCAATCATCTACAATCTGTGTAGGAGTTATGTTATACCTTATACATTATACCTGTGATTTATGTGTTAGGTTAATATGTTACCTTACATATGATACTTACAGTCTGTGTTATAATTAAGGATATATGCTACCGTACACATTATGCATGAAATTCGTAAGAGTTAAGAATGTATGTTACCTTACTCATTCTGCCTATGATTATCTCCCTTTATACAAAACATTCTGTAACAATTCTGAATTGTCCTTTAGTTACCCTGCTTTCTTGTGTGCCTTTTCAGATTTCACTTACTGTGAATCACGAGTGAGACAAAATATTTCAAATGTTGAAAGATATAAGTACACATCACTGTACCAATAAATGGATACTTGAATTAGTATTACAAACTGGGCTCAATACAGGCCCAAATATTAACACAAGTTTCTCTAGTACTGGGAAGTTCCCTGTTATCTTTGTGCTTCCATACTGTTGCTCTACTAAGTTTGTTTATCATTAAGACTATGCAGCCTTAGACTGTTTATTTCTAAACCTGTACATCATCAGTACATAACATAGTGTACTTCATGTGTTCTGTATAATGTTGTCATTAACTTCATATCAGTGTTATTTACTTTAAGTCAGTGTTACATTTCAATGTTAAGTTTGCTTAATTTTATATTGTTCAAGTAAACTTCCACTGTTGTAATGGAAACAGACATTTGAGTTTTCCTTATAGCCATGCAGAAAACTGGAGGTCATGTTAGAGGTGGATAAGAGAGACCGAACTTAGGGGACCATCATGATTACAGGAAATATGGTGAATTAGTGGACAGTCATTATAATCATAAAGAAAACATTGATTTAGTGTTATTCGGTCCAATTCTTTTGTCAACTTAAAAAGGCAAGGGAGATATACAAGGATGAGTGACAGTTAGAACAGATCTTGGACATTACTGTGGAATAAATAAAGTGAGTCAACAACGTACAAATTTAATGCATGGAAAAAATGTGACAATAATGTATCATCAGTTATAAACAATCGTGAGAAAACAGAAAGGCATTTTGTGATGTTATGTACAGGTGTATTCATAAGTTAGAAAGTATTTAAAGTACACAAGACAGACACACATCTAGGTTATAAATTATCCCCTTGTGTTTGATCATCAAACACTCACTCTACTTCATTGGTCCTAACGGAGCATGACTAAATTCAGCACTTGTGCTGTTATCTGTATGACCAGGTCTGATCAACTGTCCTTTATTGCTTTACATGTTAACACAATGGTATTCAAAGTGAAACACGTTGCATAATTATGGCTTATCAGTGTTATATTGCACTTCAGAAAAATGATAATTCATGTAAAAAAACTTTTTTTTCAACAGTTGGAGAGCTTTTTCTGCCTACCTTCTTGTAAAAATGTTAAAAATGTGAAAATGTGAACAAATGTGAAAAATGTGAAAAGTGTATTGGAAACAATGTATTGCTGAAAAGATTAATCCCACAATCAGTCAATTATCCAAGGACTGTGATCAATCAGGGAAACACAAGTTATTGAGCAGAGCTGGGATTATTTTGTCAAAAAGAATTTCTATTAATTGTATCAGTGATCTGGAAATACTCCTTGTAAGCTATGATGATAGGGAAACACTGTGTTATTAAGTTTTAGCTTATTTGATTCAATGAACCAGTTTTCTATTTATAGCAACAGTTCCCTTGAAGTTTGGCCTTTTGATTTAAAAGCAATTACAAGCATGCACCCTGGATAAGAAAAAGTGTGTGAAGTTGAGATTGATTGGTTCGCTTGAACTTGCCGCTACTGTCCAGAAATGGTGAAATAGACGGAATGATCATCGACTTGTGGACAAGCATTACAATATCCCTGGAAATAATATTTCTAAAAAATTCTTTAGTGGAACAACATGCATATGCCCTATCAAATGCTTAGTCAAAGAAAATATGGTTGAATATCTTAATCAAAAAGAGTAAAAACTGAAAATTATGAAAAATAGTTTGATCATTCTCAGTAATTAAGTATCACAAAAGAATATGGAAAGGAATATGTTAAAGTAGTTATATTGAAGAGGTAATACTTCAATAAAAGTTCCATATAAATCAGACCATGTAATTAGGTTTTGTCATCAACACATGTCACTAACTTGTCATTCAACCAAATACAAGGACATCCAACTGTCCAGTCATGTCAACATACAAGGACATCCAACTGTCCCGTCATGTCAACATACCAGAACATCCAACTGTCCCATCATGTCAACATACCAGGACATCCAACTGTCCTGTCTTGTCAACATACCAGGACATCCAACCTTCCTGTCATGTCAACATACCAGGACATCTAACTGTCCCGTCATGTCAACATACCAGGACATCCAACCGTCCCGTCATGTCAACATACCAGGACATCCAACCGTCCCATCATGTCAACATACCAGGACATACTAACATTCCGTCATGTCAACATACCAGGACATCCCACCGTCCCGTCATGTCAACATACCAGGACATCCAACCGTCCCGTCATGTCAACATACCAGGACATCCAACCGTCCCGTCATGTCCACATACAAGGACATCCAACTGTCCCGTCATGTCAACATACCAGGACATCCAACTTTCCCGTCATGTCAACATACCAGGACATCCAACTGTCCTGTCTTGTCAACATACAAGGACATCCAACCGTCCCATCATGTCAACATACCAGGACATCCAACCGTCCCGTCATGTCAACATACAAGGACATCCAACTGTCCTGTCATGTCAACATACCAGGACATCCAACCTTCCTGTCATGTCAACATACCAGGACATCTAACTGTCCCGTCATGTCAACATACCAGGACATCCAACCGTCCCGTCATGTCAACATACCAGGACATCCAACCGTCCCATCATGTCAACATACCAGGACATCCTAACATTCCGTCATGTCAACATACCAGGACATCCCACCGTCCCGTCATGTCAACATACCAGGACATCCAACCGTCCCGTCATGTCAACATACCAGGACATCCAACCGTCCCGTCATGTCAACATACCAGGACATCCAACTTTCCTGTCATGTCAACATACCAGGACATCCAACTGCCCTGTCTTGTCAACATACAAGGACATCCAACCGTCCCGTCATGTCAACATACCAGGACATCCAACCGTCCCGTCATGTCAACATACAAGGACATCCAACTGTCCTGTCATGTCAACATACCAGGGTATCGAACTGTCCCGTCATGTCAACATACCAGGACATCCAACCGTCCCGTCATGTCAACATACCAGGGTATCAAACTGTCCCATCACGTCAACATACCAGGACATCTTACAGTCCCATCATGTCAACATACCAGGACATCCCACCGTCCTGTCATGTCAACATACCAGGACATCCAACCGTCCCGTCATGTCATCATACCAGGACATCCAACTGTCCCGTCATGTCAACATACCAGGACATCCAACTGTCCCGTCATGTCAACATACCAGGACATCCAACTGTCCTGTCATGTCAACATACCAGGACATTCAACCGTCCTGTCATGTCAACATACCAGGACATCCAACCGTCCCGTCATGTCAATATACCAGCGGTGGAAGGGTCACAAACAGTACACCACAGTACAGCTGTATCTCCATCCACCATTACACTACAGTACAGCTGTATCTCCACCCACCATTACACTACAGTACAGCTGTATCTCCACCCACCATTACACTACAGTACAGCTGTATCTCCATCCAACCATTACACTACAGTACAGCTGTATCTCCATCCATCATTACACTACAGTTCATCTGTAGCTCCATCAACCATTACACTACAGTACAGCTGTATCTCCATCCAACCATTACACTACAGTACAGCTGTATCTCCATCCATCATTACACTACAGTTCATCTGCAGCTCCACCAACCATTACACTACAGTACAGCTGTATCTCCATCCACCATTACACTACAGTTCATCTGTAGCTCCATCCACCATTACACTACAGTACAGCTGTACCTCCCCAACCATTACACTACAGTACAGCTGTATCTCCATCCATCATTACACTACAGTACAGCTGTTTCTCCATTCACCATTACACTACAGTACAGCTGTATCTCCACCCACCATTACACTACAGTACAGCTGTATCTCCATGCACCATTACACTACAGTACAGCTGTATCTCCATCCACCATTACACTACAGTACAGCTGTATCTCCATTACATTACAGTACAGCTGTATCTCCATCAATCATTACACTAAAGTACAGTTGTATCTCCATCCACCATTACACTACAGTACAGCTGTATCTCCATCTATCATTACACTACGATACAGCTGTAGCACCATCCACCATTACACTACAGTACAGCTGTATCTCCATCCATCATTACACTACAGTACAGCTGTATCTCCATCTATCATTACACTACGATACAGCTGTAGCACCATCCACCATTACACTACAGTACAGCTGTATCTCCATCCATCATTACACTACAGTACAGCTGTACCTCCATCCACCATTACACTACAGTACAGCTGTATCTCCATCCACCATTACACTACAGTACAGCTGTATCTCCATCCACCATTACACTACAGTACAGCTGTATCTCCATCAATCATTACACTACAGTACAGCTGTATCTCCATCCACCATTACACTACAGTACAGCTGTATCTCCATCCATCATTACACTACAGTACAGCTGTATCTCCATCCACCATTACACTACAGTACAGCTGTATCTCCATCCACCATTACACTACAGTACAGCTGTATCTCCATCCACCATTACACTACAGTACAGCTGTATCTCCACCCACCATTACACTACAGTACAGCTGTATCTCCATCTACCATTACACTACAGTACAGCTGTATCTCCATCCACCATTACACTACAGTACAGCTGTATCTCCATTACACTACAGTACAGCTGTATCTCCATCCACCATTACACTACAGTACAGCTGTATCTCCATTACACTACAGTACAGCTGTATCTCCATCAATCATTACACTACAGTACAGTTGTATCTCCATCCATCATTACACTACAGTACAGCTGTATCTCCATCCACCATTACACTACAGTACAGCTGTATCTCCACCCACCATTACACTACAGTACAGCTGTATCTCCATCCATCATTACACTACAGTACAGCTGTATCTCCACCCACCATTACACTACAGTACAGCTGTATCTCCATCCATCATTACACTACAGTACAGCTGTATCTCCATCCACCATTACACTACAGTACAGCTGTATCTCCATTACACTACAGTACAGCTGTATCTCCATCAATCATTACACTACAGTACAGTTGTATCTCCATCCATCATTACACTACAGTACAGCTGTATCTCCATCCACCATTACACTACAGTACAGCTGTATCTCCACCCACCATTACACTACAGTACAGCTGTATCTCCATCCACCATTACGCTACAGTACAGCTGTATCTCCATCCACCATTACACTACAGTACAGCTGTATCTCCATTACACTACAGTACAGCTGTATCTCCATCAATCATTACACTACAGTACAGTTGTATCTCCATCCACCATTACACTACAGTACAGCTGTATCTCCATCCATCATTACACTACAGTACAGCTGTATCTCCATCCATCATTACACTACGATACAGCTGTAGCACCATCCACCATTACACTACAGTACAGCTGTATCTCCATCCACCATTACACTACAGTACAGCTGTATCTCCACCCACCATTACACTACAGTACAGCTGTATCTCCATCTATCATTACACTACGATACAGCTGTAGCACCATCCACCATTACACTACAGTACAGCTGTATCTCCATCAATCATTACACTACAGTACAGTTGTATCTCCATCCACCATTACACTACAGTACAGCTGTATCTCCATCCATCATTACACTACAGTACAGCTGTATCTCCATCCACCATTACACTACAGTACAGCTGTATCTCCATCTATCATTACACTACAGTACAGCTGTATCTCCATCTATTATTACACTACAGTACAGCTGTATCTCCACCCACCATTACACTACAGTACAGCTGTATCTCCATCCAACCATTACACTACAGTACAGCTGTATCTCCATCCACCATTACACTACAGTACAGCTGTATCTCCACCCACCATTACACTACAGTACAGCTGTATCTCCATCTATCATTACACTACGATACAGCTGTAGCACCATCCACCATTACACTACAGTACAGCTGTATCTCCATCTATCATTACACTACGATACAGCTGTAGCACCATCCACCATTACACTACAGTACAGCTGTATCTCCATCTATCATTACACTACGATACAGCTGTAGCACCATCCACCATTACACTACAGTACAGCTGTATCTCCATTTGTAAACAAATATTAAATCATTTAATTATTAAATATCTCAGTTGATACATGATAAAATATGAGTATAATGTTAAGTTAATCATTGAGGAATTATTGCTATCATCTGACCCTTTTACATCTGTTTGACAGCCAAGGAAAATAATCAAGATTTCCAGGGAATGAGTGTGTTAATTGCTGTTACTGCATAAATGTTACTGATGATGATGGTATATACGGAGTGATCTACTCTCATTGAAATCATATACATGTATATTAATCATTTTCAAATAAAATCAATCGCTCAATCCCATTATTCATGCACACAAAATGTCTGTATTCTAAATAAGCTTCAAAGACATAATAGGTTTTAAAAAGTGTTTTATTTGGCACATAAAACAATATCAAACATATTTTGTTAAAATAACACACACACAAAATAATTCGGAAAAAAAGTTGCACACAACCATGGAATGTGAGTCGTCTCCCATTGTTATAAACCCACTATTATGTTAGAGTTATCTCCCTTCCTTCAACCCATTCTTCTACTTATCTGCCCAAATTTTTTAATGTGCTATAAATTTATTTGGAAGACAATAATTATTCTTAAAGTCTTAGATAAAAAAATCTATGCACATTTAATATTTGCTGAAAATACAAACAGTTTGGTGTAAAATACATCAAATTTATATACATAGAAAGAGAACAATGAAACACACACTTGATCAGGATCACACACTACTTAGTAAGACTAATTAAACTTTTATAAATAGAAAATGAAGTGAATAATTAAGAATGTGTTTAAAATTGAATATGAGTTAAAAATTGTCTTAATATTGTGTTTAACAGAGACCTCTATCTGTCTTCATGAAGAACCATATTAAACAAACCACATCTGTTAACTGAAGATCAATGAATGTTTAATCCTCTCCAAAAAAATGTTACATGATGATAGATAATTCAAGTAAATCTTATCATGTTAATAAGTTTAAAAATAACACAACCAGTTTGAAATGTTGACAACCTAACAAGTTATGTACAATTTATAATGCATATACACTTAGATATGACAGTGAAATAGATTGCACCAGCTGGCATTCACAGTTGAAACAAGATTTAAAGGTTTCCCTGTAGTGACCACACATAGTGTGCTTATTCTTTGTCTTTATACTAATAAAGAAATTTTGAATCTCATTATAATTTACATTGAATCACTAAATATTGAGAAATTCTTTTGAAACAGAAATCTTTTTCCTGGATATACCAGACATTCGTTAAAATTAATAAGTCGAAATAAATCAAGAAATACAGCTGGATAGGCATCACTGAATGGATCTATGATAGATATGGTGACCTTGACCGTGGAACCCTGAAACATAGGAGATTTATCCTCTACCTAACATTAAAGTTTGATATATATCCAATAAGTAACAATGTATAAAGTGATGAGACAGGATGTGAAGAGACATAGGTGAGACAACAATCACTATTGCTTTCCTTCCATATCAAAAAAGGATATAGAAACAAGTTAATGTGTAAATATTTGATAGAAGAAATCAGAAATGCATGTCAGAACTAAACCAGTGTCTTGCTCTGTCATTACCTGCCCTTCATAAACTAAAATCAAAGCATGGCCCAGAGGTTAACTACTGGAGGTAGCGATTTCCCTTAAAGATATGTATTAGTAAAATCCTGTATTGTGTTCGGAACAGATTCGGAGATCAGACAAAACAAATATTACACAATAAAACAATGCTGTAACTATATCACAGTAGACCCGTTTCTCTTAGCCGTTTGTGTAGTATCTGAATCACAGGTAGGGCAGGAAGACCCTTTAACTGTCTGTCCCTAATCCAGCCTGACACATCGACACTCCCAGCCCCTAGGAATCTTCAGGGGGCAGGTTTTGATGAGTATGTTCTTGCTGATGTGTGTATCACATCCTAATTTGTCATGTTAACTGTGACAATCTAGACAACTTTGCTGCCTCTCTCTGACAGTTTCTAATATTGTTCAATCACTGTTAACACAATGTTACACACTAACAGCCACGATCACTTCTACAGCTTAAACTATCAAGAGATTTTCTTGTTCAGTGTCTGTTAAGCTGATGTCTGTCCTTCTGCTGTGGACTTTTGCCTTAGTTGCCATGGAAACATACTGGAATGTATTTCAAGTCAAGGGCCCTGATTGGCCACAAGGAAGTTGTTATGGTTATGGTTGGTGTTAAGAGCTTGTGGAGCCTGTCTTCTGTGTGTTACTCTGAGACTTTACCACCAGGTTCAACATGAGGAGCACTTGGTCCATCTTTTTATCCAAGCGATTCACCTGTAAAGAAGAATTCATAATTAGAAGGAATATATGAGAATTAGATACAAGATGCTTTACAGATAGACAGCAGAGTTCTTGGTGTTTTGAGAATCAAGTAGGCTTGTATCATAATTTATAGCTGATAGGATGTTCATCACTTTTTCTACATGCGCATCAAAACAATCTATCAATGCTATTTTGACTATTTTATTACAATTTAAATCGAGAATATTCAAAATTTAACCTATACTCAGAAACTTTTACTTTTTTTATCTGTATGGCCATCTGCTAATCAAATAATTTCTGCAAGGATTGAAAATTCACCATGCTCAACTTACTGTGCTACCTGCTAAACTTTTATACACTTTCCACCTGGTTTGGCATGGAAAAGTGCCGGATAGAATAACTCACTCCACTGACAACCTTTACAGAGGCTACCCTGGAAAAAACCTTGACCTGCATCAACTAACCTGGTTTTCTATTGATGCTATCCTAGCACACACTGTAACCTTTTCTTTGTTTTCCTTTGATCCTGTGTACAGGGGTTTCCCTAATGTCTGATCCAGTCTGAAACAAGAAAACAACAACTGAAAACAAAATGGTCCAAAATATCCTCACTATGCCAGAAAATATTCAGTACACCAGCACCAACATATTACAGTTCACTGGTGGACGAATGACACACCTCCTGTATACTAGTAGACCAATAACACACCTCCTGTATACTAGTAGACCAATGACACACCTCCTGTGTACTTGTGGACCAATAACACACCTCCTGTGTACTGGTGGACCAATGACACAACTCCTGTGTACTGGTGGACCAATAACACACCTCCTGTGTACTGGTGGACCAAAAACACACCTCCTGTGTACTGGTGGACCAATAACATACCTCCTGTGTACTGGTGGACCAATAGCACACCTCTTGTGTACTGGTGGACCAATGAAACACCTCCTGTGTAATAGTGGACCAATAACACACCTCCTGTGTACTGGTGGACCAATAACACACCTCCTGTGTACTTGTGGACCAATAACACACCTCCTGTGTACTTGTGGACCAATAACACACCTCTTGTGTACTGGTGGACCAATGACACACCTCCTGTGTACTAGTGGACCAATAACACACCTCCTGTGTACTGGTGGACCAATAACACACACCCTGTGTATTGGTGGTCCAATGACACACCTCTTGTATACTGGTGGACCAATGCGCACTTCCTGTGTACTGGTCAACCAATAACACACCTCCTGTGTACTGGTGGACCAATAACATACCTCCTGTGTACTGGTGGACCAATAACATACCTCTTGTGTACTGGTGGTCCAATGACACACCTTCTGTGTACTGGTGGTCCAATGACAAACCTCCTGTTTACTGGTGGTCCAATGACACACCTCCTGTGTATTGGTGGACCAATAACACACCTCTTGTGTACTGGTGGTCCAATGACACAGCTGTGTACTGGTGGACCAATAACACACCTCCTGTGTACTAATGTACCAATAACACACCTCCTGTGTACTGGTGGTCCAATGACACATCTCCTGTGTACTAATGTACCAATAACACACCTCCTGTGTACTGGTGGTCCAATGACACATCTCCTGTGTACTGGCGGTCCAATGACACACCTCCTGTGTACTGTTGGACCAATAACACACCTCCTGTATACTTGTGGACCAATGACACACCTCCTGTGTACTGGTGGATCAATAACACACCTCATTTGTACTGGTGGACCAATGACACACCTCCTGTGTATTGGTGGAACAATAACACACCTCCTGTGTACTGGTGGACCAATAACACACCTCTTGTGTACTGGTGGACCAATAACACACCTCTTGTGTACTGGTGGTTCAATGACACACCTCCTGTGTACTGGTGGTCCAATAACACACCTCCTGTGTACTGGTGGACCAATAACACACCTCCAGTGTACTGTTGGACCAATAACACACCTCCTGTGTACTGGTGGTCCAATGACACACCTCCTGTGTCCTGCGGTCCAATGACACACCTCCTGTGTACTGGTGGTCCAATAACACACCTCCTGTGTACTGTTGGACCAATAACACACCTCCTGTGTACTAATGGACCAATGACACACCTCCTGTGTACTGGTGGTCCAATGACACACCTCCTGTGTACTGGTGGACCAATGACACACCTCCTGTGTACTGGTGGACCAATGACACACCTCCTGTGTACTGGTGGACCAATAACACACCTTTTGTGTACTAGTGGTCCAATGACAAACCTCCTGTGTACTGGTGGACCAATGACACACCTTCTGTGTACTAATTGACCAATGACACACCTCCTGTGTACTAATTGACCAATGACACACCTCCTGTGTACTAATTGACCAATGGCACACCTCCTGTGTACTAAATGACCAATGACAAACCTCCTGTGTACTGGTGGACCAATGACACACCTTCTGTGTACTAATTGACCAATGACACACCTCCTGTGTACTAATTGACCAATGGCACACCTCCTGTGTACTAAATGACCAATGACACATCTCCTGTAAAGAGCCCTGATATAATGCTATCTCTCAGTAGAATTTCTCATTTTACCTTCTTTGCAGCTCCTTGATACGGACCATCATGTTGAGGTGTCCCTGAGAGTACTGCTCTATTACATCACGTACGTCATATGGCTTTCGAGCTTGCTATAGCACAAGAAAAAGAATTCCTCTTACAAAGCAGGAGGAACATTTTTGAAGGCAACATAATCATAAAATCTTATTATAAATAAAAGCAATTTGGTTTTGGTTTTAAATGAAAGGAACATAATTTATAAATTTACTGCAAATGCTCAGGTAACATGAACTGAAAAGGAAGTACATTCAGATAAATCCTGTCACCATGGTTACACAATCTTTAAACTAAGGATGTACACTCAGATAAATGCTGTCACTATGGTTACACAATCTGAATGATTATAGAAGGAAATTGACATTTGTTACCCTGACCGTATACATTAATCATGATAAAACACAACTAGGATAAAAGGGGAAGTGATGTAAATGTTTGATGAAGACCTCAGTATTCTGTCCCTAAAATCCAAGCTGGCCAACTGGCAGTGATTATTAATGTATAAAATCCACAATGCACAGCTAGAATATCTGAACAACCTTCAGAATGGCATGTGACCTACTTTCTGAGAAATAGCAATAACATACATTTATCGTGAAATTTTAGGTGATTTGTAGGTTGTGGTACCATTCTTCAGATCCCACATAGAAAGTCTTGTGCCTCATTAAGGCAGTAAGGTACACTGAGACAGATGTCTTCAAACATCTTAGAAAATGTTCATAACAAATTTTTACCTTGAAAAACAAAAGGATCATCCTACAGCACTACTTATCTTATGTCAGAAAAATTATCTTAAAATCTTACCTAAATTTTCTCCTTGCTACAAAAAACTTAATTTTTCATATCACCTGAATCATAGTTTTATGAGCATCTTAAAATCTTACCTAAAATTTTCTCCTTGCTACAAAAAACTTAATTTTTCATATCACCTGAATCATAGTTTTATGAGCATCTTAAAATCTTACCTAAAATTTTCTCCTTGCTACTAAAAACTTAATTTTTCATATCACCTGAATCATAGTTTTATGAGCATCTTAAAATCTTACCTGAAATTTTCTCCTTGCTACAAAAAACTTGATTTTTCGTATCACCCGAATCATAGTTTTATGAGCATCTGTGAGTCTGAAAGAATAACAAAACCTTACTTAAAACAAGAACAATAAACTATTTCAAACCATTACAGAGTATATCTTATTGTGTATTAATCGTTTGAATTTAAGGCTGTATGTCCTTTGTCCGTTTAATCACATGATGATGTTACCTATACTATGGTAATTTTAAAGATTCTCCTTCATAGATCAACTACAGCAGGAAGTTCATGACGCAATAAACAGCTGGGGACAAATGATATTACACTGGAAAACAATTTTACACAATGAATAATTCACCCAATTTCCTGTGTAAGTAAGTTTTCACTTGAACAATAATAAGATATTTATAAGGTTACGTCTATGACACAGAAGTACACAATTCTGTGATATGTTTATAGGTAATACTAGACTTTAACTGTTCCCTAACTGTACAATGCCTACAGAGAGAAAATGTAACATCTGTAATAATTCCTTGTGATATCTGTCACAATATGACATCCCTCCATTACAAATGATAAACATCCTTCTAAATAATGCATGCCCACCCTGGCTCTGTGTTCTGGTGCCATCATCCATCGTGACAGTGTCAGCTACAGCACAGCTGACACCTACTTTGTCTTTATGTGATAAGTCTCTAGGACAGAGGGAAGACCTCACAATGTTCAGATACTATACAGCTGCATAGGAACACATTGTCCTGTCAGCTAAGACAGTTACTATAGGAAATACCAATCACATAGACAGGACACCAGTCATTATAGGAAACACCCATCACACAGACAGGACACAAGTCATTATAGGAAACACCCATCACATAGACAGGACACAAGTCATTATAGGAAACACCCATCAGATAGACAGGTCACCAGTCATTATAGGAAACACCCATCACATAGACAGGACACCAGTCATTATAGGAAACACCCATCAGATAGACAGGACACCAGTCATTATAGGAAACACCCATCAGATAGACAGGACACAAGTCATTATAGGAAACACCCATCAGATAGACAGGACACAAGTCATTATAGGAAACACCCATCACATAGACAGGACACAAGTCATTATAGGAAACACCCATCAGATAGACAGGACACCAGTCATTATAGGAAACACCCATCACATAGACAGGACACCAGTCATTATAGGAAACACCCATCACATAGACCGGACACCAGTCATTATAGGAAACACCCATCACATAGACAGGACACCAGTCATTATAGGAAACACCCATCACATAGACAGGACACCAGTCATTATAGGAAACACCCATCACATAGACAGGACACCAGTCATTATAGGAAACACCCATCACATAGACAGGACACCAGTCATTATAGGAATCACCCATCACATAGACAGGACACCAGTCATTATAGGAAACACCCATCACATAGACAGGACACCAGTCATTATAGGAAACACCCATCAGATAGACAGGACACCAGTCATTATAGGAAACACCCATCAGATAGACAGGACACAAGTCAGTATAGGAAACACCCATCAGATAGACAGGACACAAGTCATTATAGGAAACACCCATCAGATAGACAGGACACCAGTCATTATAGGAAACATCCATCACATAGACAGGACACAAGTCATTATAGGAAACACCCATCAGATAGACAGGACACCAGTCATTAGACGATTAGATCCAAGAGGTATCCTTGCCTCTCTCGGTATGTTTCTGTTAGTACTAGACAACAGATGGACAGACAGTTATAGAATGGATAGACACACAACAGAAGAAAACAACAGATGGATAGACAGTTATGGAATGGATAGACACACAACAGATATAAACAACAGATGGACAGACAGTTATAGAATGGATAGACACACAACAGATACAAACAACAGATGGACAGACAATTTTAGAATGGATAGACACACAACAGATATAAACAACAGATGGACAGACAGTTATAGAATGGATAGACACACAACAGAAGTAAACAACAGATGGATAGACAGTTATAGAATGGATAGACACACAACAGTTATAAACAACATATGGACAGACAGTTATAGAATGGATAGACACACAACAGATATAAACAACAGATGGACAGACAGTTATAGAATGGATAGACACACAACAGATATAAACAACAGATGGACAGACAGTTATAGAATGGATAGACACACAACAGATATAAACAACAGATGGACAGACAGTTATAGAATGAATAACACAATGGACAAGGAACAGAAAAACAAAAGTATATGGAGAAACATTTGTAGAATGCATTGCTGAACAATGGACAAACAACAGAAGGACAATGGTAGATTGAAAGACAATTGGACAAACAAATGGCAGACATAGAGACACTTACTGTTCTGGCTTGGATATCACATCATTTTCATCCCCATCATCAACAGAGTATTCCAGGACATCCTGTGATGGCAGTCCAAAGGAGCCTACAGGTGATTTATTGGGAGTACCTGTAAAGACCAGGAAACTTTATTTACACAAGGAATCAGTATTTATTAACATATGTGGAGACATATATACCTGTCTTGTATGGAGACGTAAAGATAATTCTGTACCTGGTTTGTATGGAGACATTTAGATCAATGTGTATCTGGTTTGTATGGAGACATATAGATCAATGTGTATCTGGTTTGTATGGAGACATATAGATCAATGTGTATCTTGTTTGTATAGAGACATATAGATCAGCGGGTGTCTGGTTTGTATGGAGACATAGATCAGTGTGTGTCTAGTTTGTATGGAGACATACAGATCAATGTGTGTCTGGTTTGTAGGGAGACATAAAGATCAATGTGTATCTGGTTTGTATGGAGACATATAGATCAATGTGTATCTTGTTTGTATGGAGACATATAGATCAATGTGTGTCTGGTTTGTAGGGAGACATAAAGATCAATGTGTGTCTGGTTTGTATGGAGACATATAGATCAATGTGTATCTTGTTTGTATGGAGACATATAGATCAATGTGTGTCTTGTTTGTATGGAGACATATAGATCAATGTGTGTCTGGTTTGTATGGAGACATATAGATCAATGTGTGTGTGGTTTGTATGGAGACATATAGATCAATGTGTGTCTGGTTTGTAGGGAGACATAAAGATCAATGTGTATCTGGTTTGTATGGAGACATATAGATCAATGTGTATCTTGTTTGTATGGAGACATATAGATCAATGTGTGTCTGGTTTGTAGGGAGACATAAAGATCAATGTGTGTCTGGTTTGTATGGAGACATATAGATCAATGTGTATCTTGTTTGTATGGAGACATATAGATCAATGTGTGTCTTGTTTGTATGGAGACATATAGATCAATGTGTGTCTGGTTTGTATGGAGACATATAGATCAATGTGTGTGTGGTTTGTATGGAGACATATAGATCAATGTGTGTGTGGTTTGTATGGAGACATACAGATCAATGTGTGTGTGGTTTGTATGGAGACATATAGATCAATGTGTGTCTGGTTTGTATGGAGACATATAGATCAATGTGTATCTTGTTTGTATGGAGACATTTAGATCAATGTGTGTATGGTTTGTATGGAGACATATAGATCAATGTGTATCTGGTTTGTATGGAGACATATAGATCAATGTGTGTCTGGTTTGTATGGAGACATAGATCAGTGTGTGTCTAGTTTGTATGGAGACATACAGATCAATGTGTGTCTGGTTTGTAGGGAGACATAAAGATCAATGTGTATCTGGTTTGTATGGAGACATATAGATCAATGTGTGTCTGGTTTGTATGGAGACATATAGACCAATTTGTATCTGGTTTGTATGGAGACATATAGATCAATGTGTACCTGGTTTGTATGGAGGCATATAGATCAATGTATATCTGGTTTGTATGGAGACATACAGATCAATGTGTGTCTGGTTTGTAGGGAGACATAAAGATCAATGTGTATCTGGTTTGTATGGAGACATACAGATCAATGTGTGTCTGGTTTGTAGGGAGACATAAAGATCAATGTGTACCTGGTTTGTTTGGCTCTAGGTACCCTGATATAGAGCTGACACTTTCATGTCTGTCAAATACACTGTTGCCAGCAGACCGTGAGCAGCGTCTTTTTTTCAAGAAACTGGTGCGACGGGCCATGCGTGCGAAGGGAGAGGCTGAAGAATTGTTGGCATAATATGCTTTGTAGTGTTTGTCCAGGTGCATTGTCCAAGTAGCGGTGGAATTGAAACCAGGCTCGGCAGCATAGCATCGCCATAAACTCTGAAACATCAGCACAAATCACCATTAGAATTAACCAGGACATTAAGGTACACTGTGCATGTATCTGTGAGGTACCCAAATTTCGCCATTTTGTGTTACGATAGGACTATCAAATTTTGACCGAGACATTTTCTTTCTCCATAAAACAGCAGGAACTATAATATACAAGAGGTACATGGGCATTGGCATTCATCTGACTATAAAGTCCTGTACATAATAACAGTAGTATAAGTAGGAACAATATAGAGGCCCAAGATCACCTTAGTTATAAGCTGTTGTTGTCCTACTTACATGTCATAGAAAAAATAAGATAATTTGAACTGCATTGTACATGAAATGTGAAATGTGCATAACATTTTACCATATCTGGATATTGAGGGGAAATATTTTTAGATTTGCATCAATTTGATCTTTTTTAGCCTCACCCCTCAGCTCCTGGGGGTCAGTCATGGTCAGTACATACATATCATCCTAATGCCATTCTACACTCATCATTCTAAACAAGTTGCTCAAAAATCCAGTTTTCCTATATAAACTATCGCATGTTTTACCCTCTCCCCAAAGGGAAATAAGAAACCCCTGGGCCAAGAAATTCACAATTTCTGTAAAGCACCTTAAGATGCTTCCATCCATGAATTTGATTCTACCATATCTGGGTGTTGAGAAGAAGATTTTTGAAATCCCAGTCAATTTTTGACCACTTTTGACCCCACCTCTATGGCCCCTGTGAGATGGGGACTGTATAATTCACCATTTTGTTTTATCTAAGGCCAGGAAAGGTTTCTGCAAAGTTTCATTGAAATCGGCTCAGGGGTTTTAAGAAGAAGTCAAAAATGTTGAATTGTTTACAGACACATGATGCACAACTCCGGAGGTGATTGTAATATGTCACCATGAGACTTTGTCTCAGGAGGAGATTTACCAGGTACTTCTCATTCAGTTTCTCCATATTCCCACAAAAATTCAGCTCAATAACAACACTTGGTCAGGACCATCTAAGGGTCATTTCAGGCAAGTTTCTGATGTGATTTTACTATATCAATGATATACCTGTATCAGTGACTTACCTGTATCAGTGATATACCTGTATCAGTGATATACCTGTATCAGTGATATACCTGTATCAATGACTTACCTGTATCAGTGACTTACCTGTATCAGTGATATACCTGTATCGGTGACTTACCTGTATCAGTGACTTACCTGTATCAGTGATATACTTGTATCAGTGACCTACCTGTATCAGTGATATACCTGTATCAGTGACTTACCTGTATCAGTGAATTACCTGTATCAGTGATATACCTGTATCAGTGATATACCTGTATCAATGACTTACCTGTATCAGTGACTTACCTGTATCAGTGATATACCTGTATCGGTGACTTACCTGTATCAGTGACTTACCTGTATCAGTGATATACTTGTATCAGTGACCTACCTGTATCAGTGATATACCTGTATCAGTGACTTACCTGTATCAGTGAATTACCTGTATCAGTGATATACCTGTATCAGTGACTTACCTGTATCAGTGACTTACCTGTATCAGTGATATACCTGTATCAGTGAATTACCTGTATCAGTGACTTACCTGTATCAGTGATATACCTGTATCAGTGATATACCTGTATCAGTGATATACCTGTATGAGTGACTTACCTGTATCAGTGACTTACCTGTATCAGTGATATACCTGTATCAGTGAATTACCTGTATCAGTGATTTACCTGTATCAGTGACATACCTGTATCAGTGAATTACCTGTATCAGTGACTTACCTGTATCAGTGATATACCTGTATCAGTGACATACCTGTATCAGTGACTTACTTGTATCAGTGATATACCTGTATCAGTGACTTACCTGTATCAGTGAATTACCTGTATCAGTGAATTACCTGTATCAGTGACTTACCTGTATCAGTGATATACCTGTATCAGTGACTTACCTGTATCAGTGATATATCTGTATCAGTGATATACCTGTGTCAGTGACTTACCTGTATCAGTGACTTACCTGTATCAATGATATACCTGTATTAGTGACTTACCTGTATCAGTGATATACCTGTATCAGTGACTTACCTGTATCAGTGATATACCTGTATCAGTGAATTACCTGTATCAGTGACTTACCTGTATCAGTGACTTACCTGTATCAGTGATATACCTGTATCAGTAACTTACCTGTATCAGTGATATACCTGTATCAGTGACATACCTGTATCAGTGAATTACCTGTATCAGTGACTTACCTGTATCAGTGATATACCTGTATCAGTGACTTACCTGTATCAGTGATATATCTGTATCAGTGATATGCCTGTGTCAGTGACTTACCTGTATCAGTGATATACCTGTGTCAGTGACTTACCTGTATCATTGACTTACCTGTATCAATGCAGCAGCTGTTGGTATCTGTCTGTTAAAATGCTTCTGTCTTTGCTTCTGTTGAACTTTTAATGCAAACCCTGATCCTAAAATACCCTGAAACAATTTTTCTTCAGTTTCAAAGACAATGTTTTTAAAAGGAAATGTATTATTTGATGCATACAGATTGTATAAATACAGCACAACGCAAATACAACACATAATTTGAGTCTAAATATGGTCACAATGGTAGAGTTCTGATACTTGTTAAGGTTGTGTGATTATCACTGAAAGTTCCTATAACAGGACTTATAGAATATAACAGTATGTAATCTCATAATATCTATCATCATATTTATTTAAGTATAGCATACTATATGTACTATTATACACATGTGTATATCATACAACGTACTATCATACACATGTGTATATCATACAATGTACTATCATACACATGTGTATATCATACAATGTACTATCATACACATGTGTATATCATACAATGTACTATCATACACATGTGTATAGCATACTATATGTACTATCATACACATGTGTATATCATACAATGTACTATCATACACATGTGTATATCATACAATGTACTATCATACACATGTGTATATCATACAATGTACTATCATACACATGTGTATAGCATACTATATGTACTATCATACACATGTGTATATCATACAATGTACTATCATACACATGTGTATAGCATACTATATGTACTATCATACACATGTGTTTATCATACAATGTACTATCATACACATGTATAGCATACTATGAACTATCATACACATGTGTATATCACACAATGTACTATCATACACATGTGTATAGCATATTATGAAATATCATACACATGTGTATATCATACAATGTACTATCATACACATGTGTATATCATACAATGTACTATCATACACATGTGTATATCATACAATGTACTATCATACACATGTGTATAGCATACTATATGTACTATTATACACATGTGTATAGCATACTATATGTACTATCATACACATGTGTATAGCGTACTCTTTATAATTGTCCATTCATACACATAGCATTTCCCTTATTAGGAAATAGACCTTATATTATATAATAGTTTACTTACAGCTGGGAGAGCAAAGAATGAGATGGCAAAGACCGAGAAACAGGAGGCCACAATTCTCCCCATCCATGTCATAGGAACTGTATCCCCATAACCAATGGTGGTGACAGTAATCTACAACACAAAATCTCTCTATTATCACCACACCCTATAGTGGTGACAGTAATCTACAAAACACAATCTCTCTATTATCACCACACCCTATAGTGGTGACAGTAATCTACAACACACAATCTCTCTATTATCACCACACCCTATAGTGGTGACAGTAATCTACAACACAAAATCTCTCTATTATCACCACACCCTATAGTGGTGACAGTAATCTACAACACACAATCTCTCTATCATCACCACACCCTATAGTAATCTACAAAACACAATCTCTCTATTATCACCACACCCTATAGTGGTGACAGTAATCTACAAAACACAATCTCTCTATTATCACCACAGCCTATAGTGGTGACAGTAATCTACAACACACAATCTCTCTATCATCACCACACCCTATAGTAATCTACAAAACACAATCTCTCTATTATCACCACACCCTATAGTGGTGACAGTAATCTACAAAACACAATCTCTCTATTATCACCACACCCTATAGTGGTGACAGTAATCTACAACACACAATCTCTCTATTATCACCACACCCTATAGTGGTGACAGTAATCTACAACACACAATCTCTCTATTATCACCACACCCTATAGTGGTGACAGTAATCTACAAAACACAATCTCTCTATTATCACCACACCCTATAGTGGTGACAGTAATCTATTATCACCACATCCTATAGTAATCTACAAAACACAATCTCTCTATTATCACCACACCCTATAGTGGTGACAGTAATCTACAACACAAAATCTCTCTATTATCACCACATCCTATAGTAATCTACAAAACACAATCTCTCTATTATCACCACACCCTATAGTGGTGACAGTAATCTACAAAACACAATCTCTCTATTATCACCACACCCTATAGTGGTGACAGTAATCTACAAAACACAATCTCTCTATTATCACCACACCCTATAGTGGTGACAGTAATCTACAACACACAATCTCTCTATTATCACCACACCCTATAGTGGTGACAGTAATCTACAAAACACAATCTCTCTATTATCACCACACCCTATAGTGGTGACAGTAATCTACAACACACAATCTCTCTATTATCACCACACCCTATAGTGGTGACAGTAATCTACAAAACACAATCTCTCTATTATCACCACACCCTATAGTGGTGACAGTAATCTACAACACAAAATCTCTCTATTATCACCACATCCTATAGTAATCTACAAAACACAATCTCTCTATTATCACCACACCCTATAGTGGTGACAGTAATCTACAACACAAAATCAAAATCACCACATCTCTACAAAACACAATCTCTCATTATCACCACACCCTATAGTGGTGACAGTAATCTACAACACACAATCTCTCTATTATCACCACACCCTTTAGTGGTGACAGTAATCTACAAACACAATCTCTCTCTATTATCACCACACCCTATAGTGGTGACAGTAATCTACAAAACACAATCTCTCTATTATCACCACACCCTATAGTGGTGACAGTAATCTACAACACACAATCTCTCTATTATCACCACACCCTATAGTGGTGACAGTAATCTACAAAACACAATCTCTCTATTATCACCACACCCTATAGTGGTGACAGTAATCTACAAAACACAATCTCTCTATTATCACCACACCCTATAGTGGTGACAGTAATCTACAAAACACAATCTCTCTATTATCACCACACCCTATAGTGGTGACAGTAATCTACAAAACACAATCTCTCTATTATCACCACACCCTATAGTGGTGAGAGTAATCTACAAAACACAATCTCTCTATTATCACCACACCCTATAGTAATCTACAAAACACAATCTCTCTATTATCACCACACCCTATAGTGGTGACAGTAATCTACAAAACACAATCTCTCTATTATCACCACACCCTATAGTGGTGACAGTAATCTACAAAACACAATCTCTCTATTATCACCACACCCTATAGTGGTGACAGTAATCTACAAAACACAATCTCTCTATTATCACCACACCCTATAGTGGTGACAGTAATCTACAAAACACAATCTCTCTATTATCACCACACCCTATAGTGGTGACAGTAATCTACAAAACACAATCTCTCTATTATCACCACACCCTATAGTGGTGACAGTAATCTACAAAACACAATCTCTCTATCTCTATGACAGTAATCTACAAAACACAATCTCTCTATTATCACCACACCCTATAGTGGTGACAGTAATCTACAAAACACAATCTCTCTCTATTATCACCACACCCTATAGTGGTGACAGTAATCTACAAAACACAATCTCTCTATTATCACCACACCCTATAGTGGTGACAGTAATCTACAAAACACAATCTCTCTATTATCACCACACCCTATAGTGGTGACAGTAATCTACAAATCTACAAAACACAATCTCTCTATTATCACCACACCCTATAGTGGTGACAGTAATCTACAAAACACAATCTCTCTATTATCACCACACCCTATAGTGGTGACAGTAATCTACAAAACACAATCTCTCTATTATCACCACACCCTATAGTGGTGACAGTAATCTACAAAACACAATCTCTCTATTATCACCACACCCTATAGTGGTGACAGTAATCTACAAAACACAATCTCTCTATTATCACCACACCCTATAGTGGTGACAGTAATCTACAAAACACAATCTCTCTATTATCACCACACCCTATAGTGGTGACAGTAATACAAAACACAATCTCTACACCACACACAATCTCAATCTCTCTATTATCACCACACCCTATAGTGGTGACAGTAATCTACAAAACACAATCTCTCTATTATCACCACACCCTATAGTGGTGACAGTAATCTACAAAACACAATCTCTCTATTATCACCACACCCTATAGTGGTGACAGTAATCTACAAAACACAATCTCTCTATTATCACCACACCCTATAGTGGTGACAGTAATCTACAAAACACAATCTCTCTATTATCACCACACCCTATAGTGGTGACAGTAATCTACAAAACACAATCTCTCTATTATCACCACACCCTATAGTGGTGACAGTAATCTACAAAACACAATCTCTCTATTATCACCACACCCTATAGTGGTGACAGTAATCTACAAAACACAATCTCTCTATTATCACCACACCCTATAGTGGTGACAGTAATCTACAAAACACAATCTCTCTATTATCACCACACCCTATAGTGGTGACAGTAATCTACAAAACACAATCTCTCTATTATCACCACACCCTATAGTGGTGACAGTAATCTACAAAACACAATCTCTCTATTATCACCACACCCTATAGTGGTGACAGTAATCTACAAAACACATCTCTCTACAACACACAATCTCTCTATTATCACCACACCCAATCTCTCAAAACACCACATCTCTCTATAGTGGTGACAGTAATCTACAAAACACAATCTCTCTATTATCACTTTACACATTCCCTATCTAGTGGTGACAGTAATCTACAAAACACAATCTCTCTATTATCACCACACCCTATAGTGGTGACAGTAATCTACAACACAAAATCTCTCTATTATCACCACACCCTATAGTGGTGACAGTAATCTACAAAACACATCTACAAAACACACCATCTCTATTATCACCACACCCTATAGTGGTGACAGTAATCTACAACACACAATCTCTCTATTATCACCACACCCTATAGTGGTGACAGTAATCTACAAAACACAATCTCTCTATTATATTATCACCACCACACCCTATAGTGGTGAGAGTAATCTACAAAACACAATCTCTCTATTATCACCACACCCTATAGTGGTGACAGTAATCTACAAAACACAATCTCTCTATTATCACCACAAAGAAAATGTACTGGCCACCCCTCCAACCACAAAGAAATTATACTGGCCACCCCCCAACCACAAAGAAATTATACTGGCCACAACGCAACCACAAAGAAATTATACTGGCCACCCCCACAACCACAAAGAAATTATACTGGCCACCCCCACAACCACAAAGAAATTATACTGGCCACCCCCCAACCACAAAGAATTTATACTGGCCACCCCCCCACAACCACAAAGAAATTATACTGGCCACCCCCAACCACAAAGAAATTATACTGGCCACCCCCAACCACAAAGAAATTATACTGGCCACCCCACAACCACAAAGAAATTATACTGGCCACCCCCCAACCACAAAGAAATTATACTGGCCACACCCCAACCACAAAGAAATTATACTGGCCACCCCCAACCACAAACAAAATTACAGGCCACACCCCAGCCACAAAGAAATTATACTGGCCACACCCCAGCCACAAAGAAATTATACTGGCCACAACGCAACCACAAAGAAATTATACTGGCCACCCCCACAACCACAAAGAAATTATACTGGCCACACCCCAGCCACAAAGAAATTATACTGGCCACCCCCACAACCACAAAGAAATTATACTGGCCACCCCCACAACCACAAAGAAATTATACTGGCCGCCCCCACAACCACAAAGAAATTATACTGGCCACACCCCAACCACAAAGAAATTATACTGGCCACCCCACAACCACAAAGAAATTATACTGGCCACCCCCACAACCACAAAGAAATTATACTGGCCACACCCCAGCCACAAAGAAATTATACTGGCCACACCCCAGCCACAAAGAAATTATACTGGCCACACCCCAGCCACAAAGAAATTATACTGGCCACCCCCCCAACCACAAAGAAATTATACTGGCCACACCCCAACCACAAAGAAATTATACTGGCCACACCCCAACCACAAAGAAATTATACTGGCCACCCCAACCACAAATAAATTATACTGGCCACACCCCAACCACAAAGAAAATGTACTGGCCACACCCCAACCACAAAGAAATTATACTGGCCGCCCCCACAACCACAAAGAAATTATACTGGCCACAACGCAACCACAAAGAAAATGTACTGGCCACACCCCAACCACAAAGAAATTATACTGGCCGCCCCCACAACCACAAAGAAATTATACTGGCCACACCCCAACCACAAAGAAATTATACTGGCCACACCCCAACCACAAAGAAATTATACTGGCCACACCCCAACCACAAAGAAATTATACTGGCCACACCCCAACCACAAAGAAATTATACTGGCCACACCCCAACCACAAAGAAATTATACTGGCCACCCCTCAACCACAAAGAAATTATACTGGCCACACCCCAACCACAAAGAAATTATACTGGCCACACCCCAACCACAAAGAAATTATACTGGCCACACCCCCAACCACAAAGAAATTATACTGGCCACACCCCAACCACAAAGAAATTATACTGGCCACCCCTCAACCACAAAGAAATTATACTGGCCACACCCCAACCACAAAGAAATTATACTGGCCACACCCCAACCACAAAGAAATTATACTGGCCACCCCTCAACCACAAAGAAATTATACTGGCCACACCCCAACCACAAAGAAATTATACTGGCCACCCCTCAACCACAAAGAAATTATACTGGCCACACCCCAACCACAAAGAAATTATACTGGCCACCCCCAACCACAAAGAAATTATACTGGCCACACCCCAACCACAAAGAAATTATACTGGCCACACCCCAACCACAAAGAAATTATACTGGCCACACCCCAACCACAAAGAAATTATACTGGCCACACCCCCAACCACAAAGAAATTATACTGGCCACACCCCAACCACAAAGAAATTATACTGGCCACCCCACAACCACAAAGAAATTATACTGGCCACCCCTCAACCACAAAGAAATTATACTGGCCACACCCCAACCACAAAGAAATTATACTGGCCACCCCCCAACCACAAAGAAATTATACTGGCCCACCAACCCAACCACAAAGAAATTATACTGGCCACACCCCAACCACAAAGAAATTATACTGGCCACCCCACAACCACAAAGAAATTATACTGGCCACCCCCCAACCACAAAGAAATTATACTGGCCACCCCCACACCCAATTCCAAATTTTTATGGCACCCCCCAACCACAAAGAAATTATACTGGCCACCCCCCAACCACAAAGAAATTATACTGGCCACCCCCCAACCACAAAGAAATTATACTGGCCACCCCCACAACCACAACCCCCCCAACCACAAAGAAATTATACTGGCCACACCCCAACCACAAAGAAATTATACTGGCCACACCCCAACCACAAAGAAATTATACTGGCCACCCCTCAACCACAAAGAAATTATACTGGCCACCCCTCAACCACAAAGAAATTATACTGGCCACACCCCAACCACAAAGAAATTATACTGGCCACACCCCAACCACAAAGAAATTATACTGGCCACCCCTCAACCACAAAGAAAATGTACTGGCCACACCCCAACCACAAAGAAATTATACTGGCCGCCCCCACAACCACAAAGAAATTATACTGGCCACACCCCAGCCACAAAGAAATTATACTGGCCACAACGCAACCACAAAGAAATTATACTGGCCACACCCCAACCACAAAGAAATTATACTGGCCACCCCACAACCACAAAGAAATTATACTGGCCACCCCCCAACCACAAAGAAATTATACTGGCCACCCCCCAACCACAAAGAAATTATACTGGCCGCCCCCACAACCACAAAGAAATTATACTGGCCACCCCCACAACCACAAAGAAATTATACTGGCCGCCCCCCCCAACCACAAAGAAATTATACTGGCCACCCCCCAACCACAAAGAAATTATACTGGCCACCCCCACAACCACAAAGAAATTATACTGGCCACCCCCCCCAACCACAAAGAAATTATACTGGCCACCCCCACAACCACAAAGAAATTATACTGGCCACCCCCCCAACCACAAAGAAATTATACTGGCCACACCCCAGCCACAAAGAAATTATACTGGCCACACCCCAACCACAAAGAAATTATACTGGCCACACCCCAGCCACAAAGAAATTATACTGGCCACCCCCCCAACCACAAAGAAATTATACTGACCACTCCCCACCAGAGGGCGTCTGCATAGCTTGTGAAGTGGGTAATACCATCCTCCGTTACGAAGTCTTTTTCAGCGAGGTAGACAAAGTAGGATGAGAAAATGAGACCTAGAAATCCTATATACAGTGTTGTTATCAGCTCCTGTGTAAATAAGAACATGATCAGTAAATAACGAGACAAGGGAGATAATCAAAAATACAGGTGTTTGTATTATAGTATACAATGCTTTTTTAAATCTATGTTCGTAACAAGATACATTACAATTGTTCATCCATCCAGACAAATAACTTTAATAATGAGGGAATTCAACCCACCAGACATATTGTTCTCTAAATTCAGTATTTTAACCAACGGAACATATCATTTTATATTCTCTCAATCATGTGACTCAGCCAAACTGACATACAAATTTACCAACCAGGTAGTTCAATCAAATGCACATATACTTATCAACTGGCTAGTTCAACCAACCAGACAAAAATTTTACTAATTAGGTAATTCAAACAACCAGACAAAACATTTACTAATTACGTAATTCAACCAACCAGACAAAAATTTTACTAATTACGTAATTCAACCAACCAGACAAAAATTTTACTAATTACGTAATTCAACCAACCAGACAAAAATTTTACTAATTAGGTAATTCAAACAACCAGACAAAACATTTACTAATTACGTAATTCAACCAACCAGACAAAAAATTTACTAATTACGTAATTCAACCAACCAGACAAAAATTTTACTAATTACGTAATTCAACCAACCAGACAAAAATTTTACTAATTACGTAATTCAGCCAGCTCGACCTAAATTTCTATCAACCGGATGATTCAACTCATCGGATATATAATTTTACCAATCAGGTATTTCAACCGAGCAGAGCATGAAATTGCCATAACATGAATGTTAGATCTCTAATGGTTGTCTTTACTAATTATAGAAGGTAATGGAATGTACACTGATAGACTGCCTTTCAAAAGCTTACCCCTTTTGGTGTGGTGTACTAAGGAAACAGTATTAGCTAACAGTGATTTGTCAGTTAAATGATACTTGTTACCTGTCAGCTAATTTAACAACATGGGTTGATTTGATCTGTTAACTTGACAGAAACAATAACAATACAGAAATAAGTTAGAATTTACTAAAACTTGTATATTTATAAGTTGTCTGGAAGAGTTACTCCATTTAAGCCATGATTGAAATATTACAAATCTCCCTCACAAATAGATTTCAAACTTTTTTGATAAATGTGTGTATAGTGTAATTATACAGAGATTTAGTGATAAACATGTACAGAAGATGTTTACAATTATTATTGATAACCAACTATTTTACCATAATGTTGACCATTTTTCTGTACAATTACTCAGTGAACATGATAACTAAGATTGTAGGCTGTGAAATCCTGGTCATTGTTTATAATATTAACTAATATATAAATGATAAAACACTTCATTGTTCACACTAGGTAAACAATAACACTGGCCTCAACAGCCAAACAAAAGTCTAATTCTCAAAATAGGTACGTAAAAGTCGGGAACAACTGTTTTATCATATATCTCAGGCAGGATAAGTAATTATTACCGACGTAGGTTATTTCATGAGAACTTTATGTCCTGGCATCTGGTCACAAACAAAAATTACTAATATACTGAAACAACGATGATTAACTGTAAAATATTATTGATATACTGACACGATCATGATTAACTGTAAAATATTATTGATATACTGACACGATCATGATTAACTGTAAAATATTATTGATATACTGACACGATCATGATTAACTGTAAAATATTATTGATATACTGACACGATCATGATTAACTGTAAAATATTATTGATATACTGACACGATCATGATTAACTGTAAAATATTATTGATGTATTGGTCTAATGTAATAATGTGTGTTTATCAATATTGCAGGTAAAATGGAGGCTAGTAAAAGTGATTATGAAGTGAGGCTAATGTATCAGTAATGAGGCCCAATCTCATTTAGTCTGCTCAGTGTTGTTTAGGAGGTGAAGATGTTTGGTGGGAGATGCTCATTATGAAGCATGTTCCTGTGAGAAGTAGAGGGATGTTCATTAAGATCTGTGTCCCTGCAAGAGATGGACAGACTTTCATTACAAAGTCTGATCATAAGACAGGCAGAGGTGCCACAGCGTCACTTCTATTCTTTCTGAATTGTAGTTTAAAGAATAAATCAATGTTATTGGTCTGTCCACCTAGGTAACTTGTTTTATCTCCATTTGGTGTCTACAAACCTTTCAGTTTGTATCCACTGCATTGAATAAAGTCAAGGTCATTCATTTGAACCAAACTGATAAGCCTTTTGTCCAAGCATTACCACTAGTCAAATATCATGAACATCCATGTACTTTGTGGCTAAGTTAGGATGGTTTTAACACGTTTTGCAATGACCTTGGAAGTAAGGTATTCTGAAGAAGTTGTTAAAGGGAAGCTGAACAACAAATGCCACATCACAGTTGTTAAAGGATCAGAACAACCATGTCACATCAGCGATGCCAAGCAATGGGATGACAAAATACAAGAAGGCCGGCAGGGTAAGAGAAAATAATCCTTTACTCCAAGTTGGTGAGATGGGCAATCTCATCCCCCAGGAAATGATCATTTAAAGTTACAAACACTTGGCAAGCCTCATGTTTGACACCTTAATCATCTTTCACCTGGGATGAAATCTCCCATCTCACCTTCAAGAGGAAGAGATATTCCATTCATACCAACCCTAGCATGTATACCTGTCTGCTACCTCTGAAACTTTAATGGACTATTTTCCATAATAGATTTTATTGCAGTAGATATTGAATTTACAAGGATTTCTACGCCCATATCTGAATATCAATCAGGAAATTGGCAAAAAATTATTGATTTTCTTGACATTAATTTGAACCTGCATAGCATGCAACTTTAATTTGAACATACACTGTACTTCTGTCCCTGTTCTTCTATCATATTGAAAGCGCTGTCCCCATAATACTGTATCAGTATCAATAATACTTCATTAAGTGTTTCAATTTAGTTAGTGTACTGACAAACATATTTCCTATGGGGCTGAGAATATTCCCTTGTCATATCTATAATGGCGTATCACGGACGCAAAACAATGGGATGACAAAAATACAAGAAGGCTGGCAGGGTAAGAGAAAAATAATCCTTTACTCCAAGTTGGTGAGATGGGCAATCTCATCCCTCAGGAAAAGATCATTTAAAGTTACAAACACTTGGCAAGCCTCATGTTTGACACCTTAATCATCTTTCACCTGGGATGAAATCTCCCATCTCACCTTCAAGAGGAAGAGATATTCCATTCATACCAACCCTAGCATGTATACCTGTCTGCTACCTACCTCTGAAACTGGAATAATTTCCATAATAGATTTTATTGCAGTAGATATAACTTACAAGGATATCTGAATATTGATTAGGAAATTGGCAAAAAAATATTGATTTTCCTGAAATTAATTTGGAATCTTCTCAGCACGCAATTTTAATTTGAACATACATCCCACGGAAGACTTAATTGTCATTTCACACATTCTCTACTCAAATATTCCATAAAATTTGCATAGTCACTCAATTTAATCATTATAGAACTTATTAAGTATGCATGCAGACATAAACGACAATGAAATAGAGGATCAGTAAGTAGTTCTGTTGTGTATTGTAGAGGTCAAATAAGCTTCATCATGTATACACACACACATATATATATATAGGTTCTAGTAAGTAATATCGACGGTATGGTCCAATATTGGTACTGGATCCTAACAAACAAATGTTCATTTGATGCGTATTACTGAAATAGACTTACCTGATTATATATCCTTTCATCTGTCTATATATATATATATATACACAAAATCAAACACTTGACATGGAAAATAAATTTGTTTTCAGGCCTCACGGCCATCTTCAGGTGAGGGCTGAAAACGTTAGTGAATTTATTTGCTATGTCAATTGTTTGATACTCACACATATATATATATATAAACTTACCTGATTATACACATATTTGCTCTCTTCTGTCTATATATACATACTCACCTGTCTGTATATATTCTCACCTGTCTATGTATATACTCACCTGTCTATGTATATATACTACAGATCCTAAGAGACGCCATGTGCCTCCTTGTCTATCTACATGGAGCATTCGTAAAATCTGTAAAAATCTCACACCTCTGGAAAACAAAACAATGTTAACAGTTTAGATGTAGTAGGAGTTTACTATGAAACTTAAATGATTACAGAAAGAAAGAATAGGATGTAGACAGCTGAGAATGACCATGATTATGGATCATTAACACCTTGATACTGGGGGGTGGGGGAGGGGGTGGGCCTGATATCTGGATGGCCTGACTATGTATAACTGATAGTCCAATAGGCCACAGCTATGTATACCTGATAGCTGGATGGTGGGTAGCCCTGACTATGTATGCCTGATAGGTGAGTGGCCCTGACTATGTACACCTGATAGCTGGGTGGCCCTGACTGTATACCTGATAGGTGAGTGGCCCTGACTATGTATACCTGACAGCTGAGTGGCCCTGACTATGTATACCTGATAGCTGGGTGACCTGACTAAGTATACCTGATAGCTGGGTGGCCCTGACTATGTATACCTGATTACTGGGTGGCCCTGACTATGTATACCTGATAGCTGAGTGGCCCTGACTATGTATACCTGATAGCTGGGTGACCTGACTAAGTATACCTGATTACTGGGTGGCCCTGACTATGTATACCTGATAGCTGGGTGACCTGACTATGTATACCTGATAGCTTTGTGGCCCTGACTATGTATACCTGATAGCTGGGTGGCCCTGACTATGTTTACCTGATAGCTGGATGGTCTGACTATGTATACCTGATAGCTGGGTGACCTGACTATGTATACCTGATAGTTGGGTGGCCTGACTATGTATACCTGATAGCTGGGTGACCTGACTAAGTATACCTGATAGCTGGGTGGCCCTGACTATGTATACCTGATTACTGGGTGGCCCTGACTATGTATACCTGATAACTGGGTGGCATGACTATGTATACCTGATAGCTGGGTGGCCCTGACTATGTATACTTGATAGCTGGGTGGCCCTGACTATGTATACCTGATAGCTGAGTGGCCCTGACTATGTATACCTGATAGCTGGGTGACCTGACTAAGTATACCTGATTACTGGGTGGCCCTGACTATGTATACCTGATAGCTGGGTGACCTGACTATGTATACCTGATAGCTTTGTGGCCCTGACTATGTATACCTGATAGCTGGGTGGCCCTGACTATGTTTACCTGATAGCTGGATGGTCTGACTATGTATACCTGATAGCTGGGTGACCTGACTATGTATACCTGATAGTTGGGTGGCCTGACTATGTATACCTGATAGCTGGGTGGCCTGACTATGTATACCTGATAACTGGGTGGCATGACTATGTATACCTGATAGCTGGGTGGCCCTGACTATGTATACTTGATAGCTGGGTGGCCCTGACTATGTATACCTGATAGCTGGGTGGCCTGACTATGTATACCTGATAGCTGGGTGGCCTGACTATGTATACCTGATAGCTGGGTGGCCCTGACTATATATACCTGATAGCTGATGTTGCAAACACCTGACCCTCAGAGCCTGCTGACAGTACCACAATTGATGCGGACACCACAAGGAAATCTGAAACAATAAAGATATTGAACAAACATTGCATTCAGTAAAATAGTATGGATTTCCTGAACTGTGACATGTGTTTCCTTACAAAATCAGAACCTTACTTGACATACATATATACTTCACTAAAACATGGATTGTTCCATGTTTGAAATGCTTTTGTTAATTTTTCTGTTGTCTTCAAACAGCAGATGAAATGATTTTGGTCTATAGTTTTCGTAAATCCATATTTCAGTTTAAAATGATACAATAATGTATATAGTCTGTGGTATCCCATCTCTCTCTTTAAACAAAGAACAAGCTGGTCTCACTCCCTTGAGCTTTAGTCTAGTGAATACATTATCATGAGGGTGGGAAGAGGTCGCCCAATGGATGATGTCAAAGTGGTATTTTAACTATAGGTGTTAAATGTTGTTTTTATCTTTTATGAAACTATTATAACCACAAAAAACAAACCAGAAGGAATTTGTGGTTCACTTAAAAATTTGACAAACAATGTTGTCTGCACTGTGATTTTCTTTTCTGGTAAATATATATTTGGCCAGATGTTAAGGTCAACATCAGAATGAAAATTTTAGTTGAAACTAATTCAATTTTTTGTTTGTCTCCTTTTGTGTTTAGCGCAACAATATCCTAGATTACTCTAGGGTACCCAATACTCTTACAAAACACATTTCTGCTTTGCTACCTAAGCAGTGTTTACAAGTGTATTACTGGTAAATCATATACATTCTCATACTGTATCTAAAGATGGTACATCTAAAACTGACAATAGCTGAAAGATGACACATATAAACTGACAACAGCTGAAAGATGACACATATAAACTGACAATAGCTGAAAGATGACATGTCTAAACCTGACAACAGCTGAAAAATGACAGTCTAAACCTGACAATAGCTGAAAGATGACACATCTAAACCTGACAATAGCTGAAAGATGACACATATAAACTGAAAATAGCTGAAAGATGACACATATAAACTGAAAATAGCTGAAAGATGACATGTCTAAACCTGACAACAGCTGAAAAATGACAGTCTAAACCTGACAATAGCTGAAAGATGACACATCTAAACCTGACAATAGCTGAAAGATGACACATATAAACTGACAATAGCTGAAAGATGACACATATAAACTGACAATAGCTGAAAGATGACACATATAAACTGAAAATAGCTGAAAGATGACACATATAAACTGACAATAGCTGAAAGATGACACGTCTAAACCTGACAATAGCTGAAAGATGACACATATAAACTGACAACAGCTGAAAGATGACACATATAAACTGACAATAGCTGAAAGATGACATGTCTAAACCTGACAACAGCTGAAAAATGACAGTCTAAACCTGACAATAGCTGAAAGATGACACATCTAAACCTGACAATAGCTGAAAGATGACACATATAAACTGAAAATAGCTGAAAGATGACACATATAAACTGACAATAGCTGAAAGATGACATGTCTAAACCTGACAACAGCTGAAAAATGACAGTCTAAACCTGACAATAGCTGAAAGATGACACATCTAAACCTGACAATAGCTGAAAGATGACACGCCTAAACCTGACAATAGCTGAAAGATGACACGTCTAAACCTGACAATAGCTGAAAGATGACAGGCTTCTGGAAAGGTTCAAGGATGTATAACGTACGGGCAGGTAGCTGTAAATTTTAGTGTCATCCATTTTGTTATTTCTTGATATGAATCAAATCAGGCATGTTGACAGGTCTGACAGACCTTGAAAGACTAAAGATAGAGAAGATTGACTTCTGTGTAGATAGGCAAGGTGCGCCCTAATTCATTACTGCCACCAGGCTCGGCGGACAGTGGAACGTCAATGTTGGCATTAGCTAGCATACCATCAAGAACTGTTTTAACACTGACCAGTCAGACATCCTCTGGTGACTGGAAGGCACAGACAAGGAAGTCTGCAATTGGTGCATGGTCACCAGACATGGAATATTAGGTCTTGGCAAAGAGTCCACTGATCTGATTCAAACTGCTTTTTTACTTAGTCCAACAAATTGGAGACCAAGAAACATGGCATTCCATCAGAATCTAACATTGGCACAATATCACTTGGTGTTGGTGGTTTTACTGTGTGAGGATGCTTTTCTCTAAAGATTTGTTTGCATGTCCTTGATGGAACTTTAAATGGGCAGAAGTACTGTGATCAGATCCTTCGACCTTTCCCTTGGCAGAACAGCCTAGTCTTATCTATTTCATGTACCAGATTTCAGGTATATTTACCTATGATGGAGATGGGTTTTCGTGCAAAGCGTAACCTCCCTTTTAACCCCATATATTTGCTACGACAACCAGCTGACCATAGACGGATGACATATTCCAAACCAAAAAATACCACAAGTACAATCTCCTGCAAAAACAAAACAAAAACCAAGGATTAATAGTAGGTAGATATTTAGTATATCCTGTCATTACAGGTAGAGATTCTGTAGATATTCTGTATATCCTGTCATTACAGGTAGAGATTCTGTAGATATTCTGTATATCCTGTCATTACAGGTAGATATTCTGTATATAATGTCATAACAGGTAGATATTCTGTATATCCTGTCATTACAGGTAGATATTCTGTATATCCTATCATTACAGGTAGATATTCTGTATACCCTGTCATTACAGGTAGATATCTAGTTTATCCTGTCATTACAGGTAGAGATTCTGTATATCCTGTCATTACAGGTAGATATTCTGTAGATATTCTGTATATCCTGTCATTACAGGTAGATATTCTGTATACCCTGTCATTAAAGGTAGATATCTAGTTTATCCTGTCATTACAGGTAGATATTCTGTATATCCTGTCATTACAGGTAGACATTCTGTATATCCTGTCATTACAGGTAGATATTTAGTTTATCCTGTCATTACAGGTAGATATTCTGTATATCCTGTCATTACAGGTAGATAGTTAGTTTATCATGTCATTACAGGCAGATATTCTGTATATCCTGTCATTACAGGTAGATATTCTGTATATAATGTCATAACAGGTAGATATTCTGTATATCCTGTCATAACAGGTAGATATTCTGTATATCCTGTCATTACAGGTAGATATTCTGTATATAATGTCATTACAGGTAGATATTCTGTATATCCTGTCATAACAGGTAGAGATTCTGTATATCCTGTCATTACAGGTAGATATTCTGTATGTCATGTCATTACAGGTTGATATTCTGTATATCCTGTCATTACAGATAGATATTTAGTTTATCCTGTCATTACAGGTTGATATTCCATTTATCCTGTCATTACAGGTTGATATTTAGTTTATCCTGTCATTACAGGTTGATATTCCATTTATCCTGTCATTACAGGTAGATATTTAGTTTATCATGTCATTACAGGTTGATATTCTGTTTATCATATAGAGAATTTTTGTATAGAAATAGGATTCATCATTTCGTTGTTGTAGATGCTGAATTTTGTGATCTTTTTATATATGATATGTCACTTACCATCCAGAAGAGAGTTTCGTTGGCAAAGCTTGTGTACTGAGCTATGGTAGACAACACACTAAAGATGAGACAGATAAGCACCATCATGAAGCTGAAATGATAAAAATACCATCCATATAATACTCTATACCTTAATACAGTTGTGATAATGCACAATGCACCAAAAACTTCCTGACCACATCATGCATACATTGTACACATATTGGCCGCACACAAGCATGATACAGTATTTAGATATTCAAAACTTTTTTCAGAGCTGGATTGGATGTCTTTAGATTACAGAAGGAAAAAACACAAAATTATCTTAATGTACAAAATCTTAAACAAAGAAACACCTGAATATTTTTTTATATTATCCAACCTTTACCTATTTGTTGAACTGTGAGCTATAAGGATAGTCTCTTTCCAAACATGATATCTGAATTTAATCAAATAAGTAATCTCATAACTGATATTCACTCTGTGAGGCACTTTGAAAAACTCTGTTTAGGACAAATCCTCCAGCTTGTATGAATGACATCATTTTTAGAGAAGGAGGACCAAGAAGATTAAATATCCTTCTCTGTCAGCTAAGGGATTCAGCCGGCTCTCTATATCATGATCTACATAAAGACCATCTTTATGATGACCCATTTTGTGCATGTGGTGCCCCTGAAACAGCTCAACATTTGTTTTTTGACTGCCCTAGATATATTAACCCTAGAAAAGTCTATTACAAACCCTAAACAACCCTAATCATAACCACTAGGAACTAAACTATGTTTTGCATGGCTGCCCAGTCTGTACCACCCACATCAATAAATCATTGTTGGGTGTTGTAGTTAAGTATATATTGATGATACAGAAAGGTTTTAATGTCCATTGTTTAGTATCTACTGACATAAATTGAAATTATAGAACAAATCTAAAACTAAGACAAAATATAATTGGAAAAAATTGATATCCTTCCATAGATATAGTTAATTCAACTTTTATTAATCAGGAGACGAATGCTGGTTAATAGTTATTTACTTTTCCCACTTTTTCCCATTATTATTTGTTCTTTCTGGTTTATTCCCAGTATTTCAGTTATCATCTTATAATAAGGAAACAACTCTGGTAGGTTCTTTATCTTGGTCTAAATATCCTTTTTATTCAAAATAATAATCCTTTGATGTAAGAAAAATGTGCTTTATGTATACCTGCTCCCTCACTGAAGTGGGAGAGGGCAAACTATTACATCATGGACATTCTGACCCAAACCCCTTTTATATGAGAGGGAAAGAACATGTAATGCACATTTAATATCATAAGACATAGTAAACTGAAAAGCTTGTGGATTGTTAATTATAGCAGAGTTGTCTCCCATAATTTAAAATTGGTTAGTTTGTCAACACAAAATTTATGATTATATGTGTGTGTGTGTGCGTGAATGTGTGCATGCATGCATGTGTGTATGTATTATGTGTATGTATTTAAGTACATGTATATTTATGGTGTTTATGTCTGACCACCATGTTGTTATGGGAGGAGACTTATCTAGGCTTTAGCCTGCTGTCTAATGCTATTGATTGTTTACATCAACAAAATATTCAGAAATGAAAAAGATATTTAGTGCACAACATAGGAAACGGATGCACATTATGTGCAGTTTGGTAAAATCTTTTTCCAATATTATGAATCAAAGGTTAAATGAAAAACTTGTGTAATCATTACTAAATAGCAACCATTGACATATCAATGGTGATTGTAAAGATAACTTTTGACATAGAAGTTATCAAAGACAACTACAACCAGATCCTGTGTAAGTAAGTCTCTCTAGTATATAGTTTACACCTCAGATAGTGTTGAGTGGTTTGTCCTGGCCAACAATAATTACATATATGAAGGTATGTATATAATCTGTAAACAAAGACTGGTCACTGGTGGCACTTTGTAAACAAACCACCCTTAATTACAGGTATAAAGGTATGTATATAATCTGTACACAGACTGGTCACTGGTGGCACTTTGTAAACAAACCACCCTTAATTACAGGTATAAAGGTATGTATATAATCTGTAAACAAAGACTGGTCACTGGTGGCACTTTGTAAACAAACCATTTTTAATTACAGGTATAAAGGTATGTATATAATCTGTACACAAAGACTGGTCACTGGTGGCACTTTGTAAACAAACCACTCTTAATCACAGGTATAAAGGTATGTATATAATCTGTACACAAAGACTGGTCACTGGTGGCACTTTGTAAACAAACCACTCTTAATCACAGGTATAAAGGTATGTATATAATCTGTACACAAAGACTGGTCACTGGTGGCACTTTGTAAACAAACCACTCTTAATCACAGGTATAAAGGTATGTATATAATCTGTACACAAAGACTGGTCACTGGTGGCACTTTGTAAACAAACCACTCTTAATCACAGGTATAAAGGTATGTATATAATCTGTACACAAAGACTGGTCACTGGTGGCACTTTGTAAACAAACCACTCTTAATCACATGTATAAAGGTATGTATATAATCTGTACACAAAGACTGGTCACTGGTGGCACTTTGTAAACAAACCATTTTTAATTACAGGTATAAAGGTATGTATATAATCTGTACACAAAGACTGGTCACTGGTGGCACTTTGTAAACAAACCACTCTTAATTACAGGTATAAAGGTATGTATATAATCTGTACACAAAGACTGGTCACTGGTGGCACTTTGTAAACAAAACACTCTTAATCACAGGTATAAAGGTATGTATATAATCTGTACACAAAGACTGGTCACTGGTGGCACTTTGTAAACAAAACACTCTTAATAACAGGTATAAAGGTATGTATATAATCTGTACACAAAGACTGGTCACTGGTGGCACTTTGTAAACAAACCATTTTTAGTTACAGGTATAAAGGTATGTATATAATCTGTACACAAAGACTGGTCACTGGTGGCACTTTGTAAACAAACCACTCTTAATTACAGGTATAAAGGTATGTATATAATCTGTACACAAAGACTGGTCACTGGTGGCACTTTGTAAACAAACCACTCTTAATCACAGGTATAAAGGTATGTATATAATCTGTACACAAAGACTGGTCACCGGTGGCACTTTGTAAACAAAACACTCTTAATCACAGGTATAAAGGTATGTATATAATCTGTACACAAAGACTGGTCACCGGTGGCACTTTGTAAACAAACCACTCTTAATTACATGTATAAAGGTATGTATATAATCTGTACACAAAGACTGGTCACTGGTGGCACTTTGTAAACAAACCACCCTTAATTACAACTTTGTATATTGTACTGTTCACTCTGATAGATGTGTATGACCTATAAATAGAAAGCTTCATTTGGAAATACAATCAGCTCTACACTTCCCACACTTATTCATAAGTCATTCCTAAATTTATATGAACCGTGATAGAATCACACATCTGTGCACTAGAACTGCACACCAAGCACAAAGATGTGTGATGGCAAATTTCGTCCAGTTTTCCTTTCTTGCATACTTCATGTGCACATTGTGAAATAATATGTGTCCCTACAACTGTATCAATTTTGTTGTTTGTTTGGTACCATCAATACAATGTCAAGGTCATATGCAGAAAGTAGCTATTGTATTGTGGGGTAACACACCCTCTAAGGCCACATGACAGTTGTGGCTATTGTATTGTGGGGTAACACACCCTCTAAGGCCACATGACAGTTGTAGCTATTGTATTGTGGGGTAACACACCCTCTAAGGCCACATGACAGTTGTAGCTATTGTATTGTGGGGTAACACACCCTCTAAGGCCACATGACAGTTGTAGCTATTGTATTGTGGGGTAACACACCCTCTAAGGCCACATGACAGTTGTAGCTATTGTATTGTGGGGTAACACACCCTCTAAGGCCACATGACAGTTGTAGCTATTGTATTGTGGGGTAACACACCCTCTAAGGCCACATGACAGTTGTAGCTGTTGACAATAGGCCGAACAACTTTTACAGATTACATGACCACATTGTCTATAAATAGATCGAAAGATGAGGCCAAATCATGTGAAAAAGATTTGATCACATCAAGAACAACAATGTGGAGCCTTGACATATTTAAGGCTACATGTTGCTGGTGGAAAAGTGAGATCTCACAATAGTATGGTCTCACAATGGTGAGGTCAGGCAATGGTGTGGTCAGGAAATGGTGTGGTCAGCCAATGGTGATCAGGATATAGTGTGGTCAGGCAATGGTAGGGTTTCACAATGGTGTGGTCAGGAAATGGTGAGGTCAGGCAATGGTGAGGTCAGGCAATGGTGAGGTCAGGAAATGATGTGGTCAGGAAATGGTGAGGTCAGGAAATGGTGAGGTAAGGCAATGGTGAGGTCAGGAAATGATGTGGTCAGGAAATGGTGAGGTCAGGAAATGGTGAGGTCAGGCAATGGTGAGGTCAGGAAATGATGTGGTCATCAAATAGTGTGGTCAGGAAATGATGTGGTCAGGAAATGGTGAGGTCAGGAAATTGTAGGGTCAGGAAATGGTAGGGTTTCACAATGGTGTGGTCAGGCAATGGTGTGATCAGGATATAGTGTGGTCAGGAAATGGTGTGGTCAGGCAATGGTGTGGTCAGGCAATGGTGTGGTTAGGCAATGGTGTGATCCGGATATAGTGTGGTCAGGAAATGGTGTGGTTAGGCAATGGTGTGGTTAGGCAATGGTGAGGTCAGGCAATGGTAGGGTTTCAAAATGATGTGATCAGGAAATGGTGTGATCAGGATATAGTGTGGTCAGGCAATGGTGTGGTCAGGCAATGGTAGGGTCAGGAAATGGTGTGGTCAGGCAATGGTAGGGTCAGGAAATGGTAGGGTTTCACATTGATGTGATAAGGCAATGGTGAGTTCAGGAAATGGTGTGATCAGAATATAGTGTGGTCAGGAAATGGTGTGGTCACGCAATGGTGTGGTCAGGCAATGGTAGGGTCAGGAAATGGTAGGGTTTCACAATGATGTGGTCAGGAAATGATAGGGTTTCACATTGATGTGGTCAGGAAATGGTAGGTTCAGGAAATGGTGTGGTTAGGAAATGATAGGGTTTCACATTGATGTGGTCAGGAAATGATAGGTTTTCACATTGATGTGGTCAGGAAATGGTAGGGTTTCACATTGATGTGGTCAGGAAATGGTAGGTTCAGGAAGGAAATGGTGTGGTTAGGAAATGATAGGGTTTCACATTGATGTGGTCAGGAAATGATAGGGTTTCACATTGATGTGGTCAGGAAATGATAGGGTTTCACATTGATGTGGTCAGGAAATGGTAGGTTCAGGAAGAAAATGGTGTGGTTAGGAAATGATAGGGTTTCACATTGATGTGGTCAGGAAATGATAGGGTTTCACATTGATGTGGTCAGGAAATGATAGGGTTTCACATTGATGTGGTCAGGAAATGGTAGGTTCAGGAAGAAAATGGTGTGGTTAGGAAATGATAGGGTTTCACATTGATGTGGTCAGGAAATGATAGGGTTTCACATTGATGTGGTCAGGAAATGGTAGGGTTTCACATTGATGTGATAAGACAATGGTGAGTTCAGGAAATGGTGTGATCAGGAAATGGTGTGATCAGGAAATGGTGTGGTCAGGAAATGGTGTGATCAGGAAATGGCGTGGTCAGGAAATGGTGAGGTCAGGCAATGGTGTGGTCAGGAAATGGTAGGGTCTCACAATGATGTGGTCAGGAAATGGTGTGATCAGGAAATGGTGTGGTCAGGAAATGGTGTGATCAGGAAATGGTGTGGTCAGGAAATGGTGTGATCAGGAAATGGCGTGGTCAGGAAATGGTGAGGTCAGGCAATGGTATGGTCAGGAAATGGTAGGGTCTCACAATGATGTGGTCAGGAAATGGTGTGATCAGGAAATGGCGTGGTCAGGAAATGGTGTGATCAGGAAATGGTAGGGTCTCACAATGGTGTGGTCAGGAAATGGTGTGATCAGGAAATGGCGTGGTAAGGAAATGGTGTGGTCAGGCAATGGTGTGGTCAGTCAATAGTGTGGTATAACAATGATAACTTTTTTAACATGATAACTTTCTGTATAAGAACTGATGTTAGTAAAGTATTTCTTTAGTTTTTATCTACTGTTGAGGTTTATAAAAAATCTCTGTAGACATTTATTAACAGGTCTATAGAACCTGCATCGCTCACCTGGTTTTGCTTTACCAAAGCTTTAGGAAAAGTATTCTAAAGTTTTTCAAGTTGTTCCACTTTGTGTGCTGTCTCTACCAATTTGGACAAAATATTGTCATTTCATCAGTATAAGGATTTAAGAGACTTTGCTATATCCTATTTGGCCCCACCCCTCCCACCCATTGGGGATGAGACCAACCATTTATACAAAATTGATTTCCCTTCATCCAAGAATGCTTCAAACCAAATTAGGACAAAATCCAATCATTCCTTAAGAAGAAAGATTTCACAGAATTTGCTAAATTTACCCAAATAGACCCTATTTTCAGGCCCATGGGTGCAGATAAACAATATTTGTACAAACTTGATTTCAATTCCCCCAAGGATGCTTGTGACCAAAATGGTCAAAATTAGCCCTTATGTTCATGACTAATAGCGATTTTCTAGTAAAAAATTTGACTGACCCCAGATGTCAGATAACAGACACTGGACAGACACCTGATGCTATGGAAAGGCATAAGGATCTAAAACATTATAAGATGTTTCACTTTCCAATTATTGTATGTTATTTTACCTGATTAGCTGTGTCTATTCTCATAATAATGCAATTGTTTGTGTGGAATTTTTATTTATAGGGACACTAATAGGCTTTAGTAGGAATAAAAGTTTCTGTGAATTATTTCATTTGCAACCAATCAAACATATAATTACACAATATATCAGAATATGAAATGAAGGTAAACAGATATAAACATTGTCTCCTGTGATAAGTTGACTCCAAAAGTGTTTCTTAAAAATTAACGATTGATTTTACTCCATAAAGCATGCTACAATGATAAGGAGGCACGATTATCTATATAATGTACAAATAATTGATTATTTAGCCCATAACAGTTAGCTTACACAATAACACAGTCAGTGTATACAGTAACACAGTCAGCGTATACCGTAACACAGTCAGTGTATACAGTAACACAGTCAGCCTATACAGTAACACAGTCAGTGTATACAGTAACACAGTCAGTGTTTACAGTAACAAAGTCAGTGTATACAGTAACACAGTCAGTGTATACAGTAACACAGTCAGCCTATACAGTAACACAGTCAGTGTATACAGTAACACAGTTAGTCTATACAGTAACACAGTCAGACTATACAGTAACACAGTCAACCTATACAGTAACACAGTCAGCCTATACAGTAACACAGCCAGCGTATACAGTAACACAGTCAGTGTATACAGTAACACAGTCAGTGTATACAGTAACACAGTCAACCTGCACAGTAACACAGTCAACCTGTACAGTAACACAGTCAGTGTATATAGTAACACAGTCAGCCTATACAGTAACACAGTCAGCCTATATAGTAACACAGTCAGCCTATACAGTAACACAGTCAGCCTATACAGTAACACAGTCAGCCTATATAGTAACACAGTCAGCCTATACAGTAACACAGTCAACCTGCACAGTAACACAGTCAGTGTATACAGTAACACAGTCAGTGTATTCAGTAACACAGTCAGCGTATACAGTAACACAGTCAACCTATACAGTAACACAGTCAGCCTATACAGTAACACAGTCAGTGTATACAGTAACACAGTCAGCCTATACAGTAACACAGTCAGCCTATACAGTAACACAGTCAGTGTATACAGTAACACAGTCAACCTGTACAGTAACACAGTCAGTGTATACAGTAACACAGTCAACCTGTACAGTAACACAGTCAGTGTATACAGTAACACAGTCAACCTGCACAGTAACACAGTCAGTGTATACAGTAACACAGTCAGTGTATATAGTAACACAGTCAGCCTATATAGTAACACAGTCAGTGTATACAGTAACACAGTCAACCTGCACAGTAACACAGTCAGTGTATACAGTAACACAGTCAGTGTATTCAGTAACACAGTCAGCGTATACAGTAACACAGTCAACCTATACAGTAACACAGTCAGCCCATACAGTAACACAGTCAGTGTATACAGTAACACAGTCAGCCTATACAGTAACACAGTCAGCCTATACAGTAACACAGTCAGTGTATACAGTAACACAGTCAGTGTATACAGTAACACAGTCAACCTGCACAGTAACACAGTCAACCTGTACAGTAACACAGTCAGTGTATATAGTAACACAGTAAGCCTATACAGTAACACAGTCAACCTGCACAGTAACACAGTCAGTGTATACAGTAACACAGTCAGTGTATACAGTAACACAGTCAGTCTATACAGTAACACAGTCAACCTGTACAATAACATAGTCACACAAAAGGAGGCTCATTCACATCACTGGACTAACTCGGTCATTTGATAGGTAATTCACAGTCAAATACAAGAAGACTCGCAGAACTCAAGGTCACATAACATGTGACTAACACATCTAGGTAACTTTCCTGAGGAAAGCAAATAATTTTTCCTTTAATTACAAGTCTAAGATATTAAAACTGATTAAAACATGATTGGGTGTTCAGGTATTTGTTGACAAGACGATAACTGGAGCAATGGTTTCAGAGCATATTCCATTATTGCTGTTGATATGGCCATGACACAATATAATTACCTAGTAACAAAGCCACTTAAAGATAGAACATTTGTAAACAAGTAGCCTAAACAAACACTTAAAACCTACATCCTGAAAATTAAAACTGACAACCAAATATTTGACAAGGTCGTTACAAGTTCTAAGCCTTCACCTATACAGACTGCTGAGTATCAAACACCATAAGAGCCCAGACTTAATTACTGAAAGCTTCCTTACAAAACATCATCAGACCAAAACATAAATGGTAAAACGTCATCAGAAAGGTATGTTTATGACACCAGCCATCATCACCACTACCCCTCTCCTCCATCAGGTATCACAAATGTATGTATCCTTGTGATGTTTGTGTAACGGCATCACACACATACACATGCTGGTGATGTTTGTGTAACAACATCACACATGTACACATGCTGGTGATGTTTGTGTAACAGCATCACATACATACATATGCTGGTGATGTTTGTGTAACAGCATCACACACATACACATGCTGGTGATGTTTGTTTTACAGTATCACACACAGTGTTATTTCTATCTACACCCTCAGGTGTTATCCCTATCTACACCCTCAGGTGTTATCTCTATCTACACCTTCATGTGTTATCCCTATCTACATCCTCAGGTGTTATCCCTATCTACACCCTCAGGTGTTATCCCTATCTACAACCTTCAGTGTTATCCCTATCTACATCCTCAGGTGTTATTCCTATCTACACCCTCAGGTGTTATTCCTATCTACACCCTCAGGTGTTATCCCCATCTACCTCCTCAGGTGTTATCTCTATCTACACCTTCAGGGGTTATCTCTATCTACACCTTCAGGTGTTATCCTTATCTACACCTTCAGGTGTTATCCTTATCTACACCTTCAGGTGTTATCCCTATATACACCTTCAGGTGTCATCCCTATATACACCTTCAGGTGTTATCCCTATCTACATCCTCAGGTGTTATCTCTATCTACACCCTCAGGTGTTATCCCTATCTACACCCTCAGGTGTTATCTCTATCTATACATTCAGGTGTTATCCCTATCTACACCCTCAGGTGTTATCTCTATCTACACCCTCAGGTGTTATCTCTATCTACATCCTCAGGTGTTATCCCTATCTACAACCTCCAGTGTTATCTCTATCTATACATTCAGGTGTTATCCCTATCTACACCCTCAGGTGTTATATCTATCTACACCCTCAGGTGTTATCTCTATCTACATCCTCAGGTGTTATCTCTATCTACACCCTCAGGTGTTATCCCTATCTACATCCTCAGGTGTTATCTCTATCTACATCCTCAGGTGTTATCCCTATCTACAACCTCCAGTGTTATCTCTATCTATACATTCAGGTGTTATCCCTATCTACATCCTCAGGTGTTATCTCTATCTACACCCTCAGGTGTTATCCCTATCTACATCCTCAGGTGTTATTTCTATCTACATCCTCAGGTGTTATCCCTATCCACAACCTCCAGTGTTATCTCTATCTATACATTCAGGTGTTATCCGTATCTACATCCTCAGGTGTTATCCCTATCTACATCCTCAGGTGTTATCTCTATCTATACATTCAGGTGTTATCTCTATCTATACATTCAGGTGTTATCCCTATCTACATCCTCAGGTGTTATCACTATCTACACCCTCAGGTGTTATCTCTATCTATACATTCAGGTGTTATCCCTATCTACACCCTCAGGTGTTATCTCTATCTATACATTCAGGTGTTATCTCTATCTACACCCTCAGGTGTTATCTCTATCTATACATTCAGGTGTTATCCCTATCTACACCCTCCAGTGTTATCCCTATCTACACCCTCAGGTGTTATCTCTATCTATACATTCAGGTGTTATCTCTATCTATACATTCAGGTGTTATCCCTATCTACACCCTCAGGTGTTATCTCTATCTACACCCTCAGGTGTTATCTCTATCTATACATTCAGGTGTTATCCCTATCTACACCCTCAGGTGTTATCTCTATCTACACCCTCAGGTGTTATCTCTATCTATACATTCAGGTGTTATCCCTATCTATCTACATCTACACCCTCAGGTGTTATCTCTATCTACACCCTCAGGTGTTATCTCTATCTATACATTCAGGTGTTATCCCTATCTACACCCTCAGGTGTTATCTCTATCTACACCCTCAGGTGTTATCCCTATCTATACATTCAGGTGTTATCTCTATCTATACATTCAGGTGTTATCTCTATCTACACCCTCAGGTGTTATCCCTATCTACACCCTCAGGTGTTATCTCTATCTATACATTCAGGTGTTATCTCTATCTATACATTCAGGTGTTATCCCTATCTACACCCTCAGGTGTTATCCCTATCTACACCCTCCAGTGTTATCTCTATCTATACATTCAGGTGTTATCTCTATCTATACTTTCAGGTGTTATCCCTATCTACACCTTCAGGTGTTATCCCTATCTACACCCTCAGGTGTTATCTCTATCTACACCCTCAGGTGTTATCCCTATCTACACCTTCAGGTGTTATCCCTATTTACACATTTGGGACTTTTTATCTGTATTTTTGTGTTCTGTGATCCCCGGGAGGTAAACAGGTAATGTTACACAGGGTAGATCACAATGGAATCCAATATCCAATTATTAGAGTACATTTCCATTATAATTCCAACACTGGCCTCCATGACAGACATTTAAAGGTTATGTATTGATTGGGAACACTCTACTCTGTATCCTGATACCAGTTTAACAGGGAATTCTATTACTTTACACATGTCTGTTTAATCACCAATGTTCCATACTGAAACTTAGTGGAGAAAAAAATGTTTTCATTACCAGTTTATAACAATTGGTAACATAAAGTAGACACTTTATATACTGTAATACTTTATATACTGTAATACTTTATATACTGTAATACTTTATATACTGTAATACTCTGTAATACTTTATATACTGTAACACTTTATATACTGTAATACTTTATATACTGTAACACTTTATATACTGTAATACTCTGTAATACTTTATATACTGTAATACTTATATACTGTAACACTTTATATACTGTAATACTTTATATACTGTAATACTTTATATACTGTAATACTTTATATACTGTAATACTTTATATACTGTAATACTTTATATACTGTAATACTTTATATACTGTAATACTTTATATACTGTAATACTTTATATACTGTAATACTTTATATACTGTAATACTTTATATACTGTAACACTTTATATACTGTAATACTTTATATACTGTAATACTTTATATACTGTAATACTTTATATACTGTAATACTTGTAATACTTTATATACTCTTATACTCTGTAATACTTTATATACTGTAATACTTTATATACTGTAATACTTTATATACTGTAATACTTTATATACTGTAATACTTTATATACTGTAATACTTTATATACTGTAATACTTTATATACTGTAATACTTTATATACTGTAATACTTTATATACTGTAATACTTTATATACTGTAATACTATATATATACTGTAATACTTTATATACTGTAATACTTTATATACTGTAATACTTTATATACTGTAATACTTTATATACTGTAATACTTTATATACTGTAATACTTTATATACTCTAATACTCTGTAATACTTTATATACTGTAATACTTTATATATTGTAATACTTTATATACTGTAATACTCTGTAATACTTTATATACTGTAATACTTTATATACTGTAATACTTTATATTGGTAACATAAAGTAGACACTTTATATACTGTAATACTTTATATACTGTAATACTTTATATACTGTAATACTTTATATACTGTAATACTGTTACTTATATCTGTAATACTTTATATACTGTAATACTTTATATACTGTAATACTTTATATACTGTAATACTTTATATACTGTAATACTTTATATACTGTAATACTTTATATACTGTAATACTTTATATATAATCTGTAATACTTTATATACTGTAATACTTTATATACTGTAATACTTTATATACTGTAATACTTTATATACTGTAATACTTTATATACTGTAATACTTTATATACTGTAATACTTTATATACTGTAATACTTTATATATGTAATACTCTGTAATACTTTATATACTGTAATACTTTATATACTGTAATACTTTATATACTGTAATACTCTGTAATACTTTATATACTGTAATACTTTATATACTGTAATACTTTATATATTGTAATACTTTATATACTGTAATACTCTGTAATACTTTATATACTGTAATACTTTATATACTGTAATACTTTATATACTGTAATACTTTATATACTGTAATACTTTAGATAATCATCAACAGTAGATTTCAACCTACATTATAACAATTAGGTCTGTCTGTATATAACAATGAGGTCTGTGTGTATATAACAATGAGGTCTGTCTGTATATAACAATGAGGTCTGTCTGTATATAACAATGAGATCTGTCTGTATATAACAATGAGGTCTGTCTATATATAACAATGAGATCTGTCTGTATATAACAATGAGATCTGTCTGTATATAACAATGAGGTCTGTCTGTATATCAGTGAGATCTGTCTGTACATAACAATGAGGTCTGTCTATATATAACAATGAGATCTGTCTGTATATAACAATGAGGTCTGTATATAACAATGATATCTGTCTGTATATAACAATGAGGTCTGTCTGTATATAACAATGAGGTCTGTCTGTATATAACAATGAGGTCTGTCTGTATATCAGTGAGATCTGTCTGTATATAACAATGAGGTCTGTCTATATATAACAATGAGGTCTGTCTGTATATAACAATGAGGTCTGTCTATATATAACAATGAGGTCTGTCTGTATATAACAATGAGGTCTGTCTGTATATAACAATGAGGTCTGTCTGTATATAACAATGAGGTCTGTCTGTATATAACAATGAGGTCTGTCTGTATATCAGTGAGATCTGTCTGTATATAACAATGAGGTCTGTCTATATATAACAATGAGGTCTGTCTGTATATAACAATGAGATCTGTCTGTATATAACAATGAGGTCTGTCTGTATATAACAATGAGGTCTGTCTGTATATAACAATGAGATCTGTCTGTATATAACAATGAGATCTGTCAATATATAACAATGAGGTCTGTCTGTATATAACAATGAGGTCTGTCTGTATATAACAATGAGGTCTGTCTATATATAACAATGAAGTCTGTCTGTTTATAACAATGAGGTCTGTCTGTATATAACAATGAGGTCTGTCTGTATATAACAATGAGATCTGTCTGTATATAACAATGAGGTCTGTCTGTATATAACAATGAGGTCTGTCTGTTTATAACAATGAGGTCTGTCTGTATATAACAATGAGGTCTGTCTGTATATAACAATGAGATCTGTCTGTATATAACAATGAGGTCTGTCTGTATATAACAATGAGATCTGTCTGTATATAACGATGAGGTCTGTCAATATATAACAATGAGGTCTGTCTGTATATAACAATGAGGTGTGTCTGTATATAACAATGAGGTCTGTCTGTATATAACAATGAGATCTGTCAATATATAACAATGAGGTCTGTCTGTATATAACAATGAGGTCTGTCTGTATATCAGTGAGATCTGTCTGTATATAACAATGAGATCTGTCAATATATAACAATGAGGTCTGTCTGTATATAACAATGAGGTCTGTCTGTATATAACAATGAGGTCTGTCTGTATATAACAATGAGGTCTGTCTGTATATAACAATGAGGTCTGTCTGTATATAACAATGAGATCTGTCAATATATAACAATGAGGTCTGTCTGTATATAACAATGAGGTCTGTCTATATATAACAATGAGGTCTGTCTGTATATCAGTGAGATCTGTCTGTATATAACAATGAGATCTGTCAATATATAACAATGAGGTCTGTCTGTATATAACAATGAGGTCTGTCTGTATATAACAATGAGGTGTGTCTGTATATAACAATGAGGTGTGTCTGTATATAACAATGAGGTCTGTCTGTATATAACAATGAGGTGTGTCTGTATATAACAATGAGGTCTGTCTATATATAACAATGAGGTCTGTCTGTATATAACAATGAGGTGTGTCTGTATATAACAATGAGGTATGTCTGTATATAACAATGAAGTCTGTCTGTATATAACAATGAGGTCTGTCTGTATATAACAATGAGGTGTGTCTGTATATAACAATGAGGTCTGTCTATATATAACAATGAGGTCTGTCTGTATATAACAATGAGGTCTGTCTGTATATAACAATGAGGTATCTATTTGCTTTCACCCCTCTGCCTTCAGCTAAACCACTACAAGCTTCCTTCACCCAAGAATGCTTCAGACCAATTTTGATATAGCATCTTTTCATTCCTACAGAAGAAGGATTTTCTCGACTGAGACAAGTCCTTCCTTCTCCAGGGGACTGAGACCCAAGATTTAGACAAAGTTGATGATTCCTTTCACCACAGGTTGTTTATGACCATTTGGGACAAAAATCTGACATTCTTAAAGGAGAAGAAATAATTTGATCTATATCCCATACTGGGCCTTGTCCCTAAAGCCCTAGATGGCCCATCATTTATACAAAAGTGTTGCCCTTCACCCTGGAATCTTCATTTCTCCTGAAGAAGAAGGATTTTCATTTTCCCCAGTGAGCCCCGCCCCATTTACACTAAATGAGTCCCCTTAAGAATGCTTCAAACCAAATTTGGACAAAATCTAATCACCACAGAAGAAGAATGAACTTGCTAAAAATTTCCCTCAGGTCCCAGGGGGTCACACCCATTATTTATATGAAATTGGGTTTCCCTTCCCCAAAGGAAGCCTCTGACCAAATTCAGTCAAAATCTGCTGTCAGTTATGACAAGCAGTGTTTTAAAGAAACTGTTAACAGACAGACCCAATAGGCTGATAATAATACACTAGTAACATATTTCATTGAATTGAACTGATTCGGCCCAGTCCATCAGCCCTAAGAGTCGATCAGGTTCAGAATGCCCATATCATCAAACAACCATACCAAACTTATTATTGTAATAAAGTTTGAATGTTATCCAATGTAAAATCATGCTGAAAACTATCAATTTCCTGTATAATAGTAAACTTGATCTCCTCCTCAGGGCGTAATGTGAAACACTAGGATAATGAATTCACAATTTTGGAAAAGCGTCACTAAGATCCTTCAATTGATGAAGAGAATTTGATTCTAAAATATTAGAGTGTTGAGAAGAAGACTTCAAATCTGAATCAATTTGACCCCATTTGGCCCCTCTGATCAGCTCTTGGGGGTTAGTCAGGGTCAATGTATGCATGCCATCAAATTGTCATCCTATGCTAATTCTGAATACATTTGAAATATTTCCAAAGTTATGCTCAAAAATGTAATTATCCTATATACAGTAAACTGTAATCCTTTCCCAGTGGGAAAGCACCTTAAGTCTCTTTCATCCATGAACAAAGAGTATTTGATTCTGCAGCCTTATCTGGGTGTTGAGAAGAAGTTCTTAAAATTTGAGTCAATTTGACTGCTTTTGGCCCTGTCCATAAGGTCCCCGGATAATGGGAATGATAAAATTCATAGCTTTTTTCATCTTTGGCTCTAAAAAATTTTTAGAGAAAAAGTTGAAAAGCAGGTTTGCCCATTGGTATTCTGAGATAATCTTCAGAAATAAAAGTCCTAACTGATAGATGGAAAGACCCGTGCTTATAGGGCATCCACATTTACATGTAGATAGGTATTCAAAGAGAGACTGCTCTGTTGGGCTTTATATAAGGTTGTTCTGCCAAGTCAGGGCTATATACAGATATGGACAGACTACTGTGTCAGGGCTATATACAGACATAGACAGACTACTGTGTCAGGGCTATATACAGACATAGACTACTGTGTCAGGGCTATATACAGACATGGACTGACTACTGTGTCAGGGCTATATACAGACTACTGTGTCAGGGCTATATACAAACATAGACAGACTACTGTGTCAGGGCTATATACAGACATAGACAGACTACTGTGTCAGGGCTATATACAGACATGGACAGACTACTGTGTCAGGGCTATATACAGACAGACTACTGTGTCAGGGCTATATACAGACTTCTGTGTCAGGGCTATATACAGACATGGACAGACTACTGTGTAAGGGCTATATACAGACATGGACAGACTTCTGTGTCAGGGGCTGGACAGACTTCTGTGTCAGGGCTATATACAGACATGGACAGACTACTGTGTCAGGGCTATATACAGACTACTGTGTCAGGGCTATATACAGACATGGACAGACTACTGTGTCAGGGCTATATACAGACTACTGTGTCAGGGCTATATACAAACATAGACAGACTACTGTGTCAGGGCTATATACAGACATGGACAGACTACTGTGTCAGGGCTATATACAGACATGGACAGACTGCTGTGTCAGGGCTATATACAGACATGGACAGACGACTGTGTCAGGGCTATATACAGACATGGACAGACTACTGTGTCAGGGCTATATACAGACTACTGTGTCAGGGCTATATACAGACATGGACAGACTACTGTGTCAGGGCTATATACAGACTACTGTGTCAGGGCTATATACAGACTACTGTGTCAGGGCTATATACAGACATGGACAGACTACTGTGTCAGGGCTATATACAGACTACTGTGTCAGGGCTATATACAGACTACTGTGTCAGGGCTATATACAGACTACTGTGTCAGGGCTATATACAGACTACTGTGTCAGGGCTATATACAGACTGCGGTGTCAGGGCTATATACAGACATGGACAGACTACTGTGTCAGGGCTATATACAGACTACTGTGTCAGGGCTATATACAGACTACTGTGTCAGGGCTATATACAGACTACTGTGTCAGGGCTATATACAGACTGCTGTGTCAGGGCTATATACAGACATGGACAGACTACTGTGTCAGGGCTATATACAGACTACTGTGTCAGGGCTATATACAGACATAGACAGACTACTGTGTCAGGGCTATATACAGACATAGACAGACTGCTGTGTCAGGGCTATATACAGACTTGGACAGACTACTGTGTCAGGGCTATATACAGACATGGACAGACTACTGTGTCAGGGCTATATACAGACATAGACAGACTGCTGTGTCAGGGCTATAGATAAACTTGGATATAGGAACCTATTAGACGTAAAGAGAGGGACCAAAGGGACACATTGTCTTGTATGGAAATATTGATTGTCTTAAACATACTAAACTTTTGTCAGAATTGTCGGAAGCAAACTTTCCTTCATTTTGGAAAGACTCCTTCGTTTCAGGAAATACATCATTAAACAGCTGAAACTAGGAAACTAATACATTAAGATAAAGCCAAAATCATGACACAAGACTAAGCGGGTTGTCCTGTGTAATGTACCATATGCTTGTAATACACAGCAGGGACAGATGTTAGCAGACTCCCAGGGGAGACACAATACCAGTCCCTTCACAATACCTCTAAAGCCAATTACTATATTAATTCTGGGTATTGAGTCTATGTAATATGTATACATGCACATCTACAGGCCTGTTATGTAAACAACACATTAATCCCATTAGGATGTTCCTCCATGTAGAATTACGTCATGGATGCCTGGTCAGTCTGCTCTGATCAGAACTCTCCACTGTCTACAAACTCCAACCAACAATTATGAAGGCATCTAGAAAACAGCACTGACCAGGCTATCTAATCATATTCTCTATTACACTGTGATGTAAGCATTATTACACCACATATTGTTATATAATCTTACCCTTTAAAATCCTAATAACAAGAATATTCAGGGAAAATCACACTCAATACATGTACAATAGAGATATGATAGGGTACATCAGTGAAATTGTCCGAGATAAAAAAACACTATCCGCGAGCTAGCACTGACTAATGATGTATCACAAACAGGTCATGCCTATCTCCCCCAGATAATCAACAAAGTCTTCAGATATCCATTCTAGGTGGCCATAGCTTCATAAAAAGTGATTATGTGCACAACTTGAGGAAAAATAACATTTACAAGAGGGTAGTTTAAATGAAAAATTCTTGAAATTATTTCACAATTTCATACAAAATTGAAACTCATGTCTGCACCTGTATATATGTATGTTATTGTAATATACCTTTAGATCTACTAGCATGTTTTCTCCCCCTGTCTTAGCATATATTACAGACTGTGTACCATGCTATATCTAATACTTTGTATCTCAGTATATCCATATATTACAGACTGTGTACAATGTTATATCTAATACTTTGTATCTCAGTTTCTCCATATCTTACAGACTGTGTACCATGCTATATCTAATACTTTGTATCTCAGTATATCCATATATTACAGACTGTGCACATGTTATATCTAATACTTTGTATCTCAGTATATCCATACATTACAGACTGTTTACTTGTTATATCTAATACTTTGTATCCCAGTATATCTATATATTACAAAAACAAGCAATATACTGTGTCCTTTAATCTCACAAAAGTATATAAACATGGCAACAACCCAAATGTTCCCTTCATCTCACAACATATCCCAGAAATCTCTGATAAGCTGGTTTTCTCCGTGACACCAGATGTGATGATCATAAAACTACGTCCTAACAAGCTATTGGTCAATAGAACTGGGGACATTTCCAAGGTTGTTTTATAAACATTTCAATTGATTATTTCTAGACAAGGGTAAAGTTTATGTCTAATTGTTAATCAGAAATCTTCATAGCTAATCCTCACTAGCCTGGGGTACTCAAGACTCAGACATAGCTAATCCTCACTAGCCTGGGGTACTCAAGATTCAGACATAGCTAATCCTCACTAGCCTGGGGTACTCAAGACTCAGACATAGCTAATCCTCACTAGCCTGTTATATAATCCTAGCCTTCAGACATAAAATCCTCACTATACTCAAGAAGATTCAGCCTGGGGAAAATCACACTCAATACATAGTACAATAGACTCAGATAATCCTCACTAGGGTACATCAGACATAGCTAATCCTCACTAGCCTGGGGTACTCAAGACTCAGACATAGCTAATCCTCACTAGCCTGGGGTACTCAAGACTCAGACATAGCTAATCCTCACTAGCCTGGGGTACTCAAGACTCAGACATAGCTAATCCTCACTAGCCTGGGGTACTCAAGACTCAGACATAGCTAATCCTCACTAGCCTGGGGTACTCAAGATTCAGACATAGCTAATCCTCACTAGCCTGGGGTAAAAATAGACATAGCTAATCCTTTACAATCATCCCTGGGGTAACCAATCCTTATACTTAATCATCCCTGGCTCCTGGACATAGCCAATCCTTCACTTAATTTCCTACATAAATTGAAACTCATGTCTGCCCCTGACATATAATCCTTATACTTAATCATTCCTGGACATAGCTAATCCTTATACTTTATCATTCCTGGACATAGCTAATCCTTATACTTAATCATCCCTGGCCCCTGGACATAGCAAATCCTTATATTAATCAGACATAGCTAATCCTTATACTTAATCATCCCTGGCCCCTGGACATAACCAATCCTTATACTTAATCATCCCTGGCTCCTGGACATAGCCAATCCTTATACTTAATCATTCCTGGACATAGCTAATTCTTATACTTAATCATCCCTGGCCCCTGGACATAGCTAATCCTTATACTTAATCATTCCTGGACATAGCTAATCCTTATACTTAATCATTCCTGGCCCCTGGACATAGCTAATCCTTATATTAATCAGACTGGACATATAATCCTTATACTATCATTCCTGGACATAGCTAATCCTTATACTTAATAATCCCTGGCCCCTGGACATAGCCAATCCTTATACTTAATCATCCCTGTCCCCTGGACATAGCCAATCCTTATACTTAATCATCCCTGGCCCCTGGACATAGCCAATCCTTATACTTAATCATCCCTGGCCCCTGGACATAGCCAATCCTTATGCTTAATCATCCCTGGCCCCTGGACATAGCCAATCCTTATACTTAATCATCCCTGTCCCCTGGACATAGCTAATCCTTATACTTAATCATCCCTGTCCCCTGGACATAGCTAATCCTTATACTTAATCATCCCTGTCCCCTGGACATAGCTAATCCTTATACTTAATCATCCCTGTCCCCTGGACATAGCTAATCCTTATACTTAATCATTCCTGGACATAGCTAATCCTTATACTTAATCATCCCTGGCCCCTGGACATAGCAAATCCTTATACTTAATCATCCCTGGACATAGCTAATCCTTATACTTAATCATTCCTGGACATAGCTAATCCTTATACTTAATCATCCCTGGCCCCTGGACATAGCTAATCCTTATACTTAATCATTCCTGGACATAGCTAATCCTTATACTTAATAATCCCTGTCCCCTGGACATAGCCAATCCTTATACTTAATCATCCCTGTCCCCTGGACATAGCCAATCCTTATACTTAATCATCCCTGGCCCCTGGACATAGCCAATCCTTATACTTAATCATCCCTGGCCCCTGGACATAGCTAATCCTTATACTTAATCATCCCTGGCCCTTGGACATAGCTAATCCTTATACTTAATCATCCCTGTCCCCTGGACATAGCTAATCCTTATACTTAATCATCCCTGGCCCCTGGACATAGCTAATTATTATACTTTATCATTCCTGGACATAGCTAATCCTTATACTTAATCATCCCTGGCCCCTGGACATAGCTAATCCTTATACTTAATCATCCCTGTCCCCTGGACATAGCTAATCCTTATACTTAATCATCCCTGGCCCCTGGACATAGCTAATCCTTATACTTTATCATTCCTGGACATAGCTAATCCTTATACTTTATCATTCCTGGACATAGCTAATCCTTATACTTAATCATCCCTGGCCCCTGGACATAGCTAATCCTTATACTTTATCATTCCTGGACATAGCTAATCCTTATACTTTATCATTCCTGGACATAGCTAATCCTTATACTTTATCATTCCTGGACATAGCCAATCCTTATACTTAATCATTCCTGGACATAGCTTATCCTTATACTTAATCATCCCTGTCCCCTGGACATAGCTAATCCTTATACTTAATCATTCCTGGCCCCTGGACATAGCTAATCTTTATACTTAATCATCCCTGTCCCCTGGACATAGCCAATCCTTATACTTAATCATCCCTGGCCCCTGGACATAGCTAATCCTTATACTTAATCATTCCTGGACATAGCCAATCCTTATACTTAATCATTCCTGGCCCCTGGACATAGCCAATCCTTATACTTAATCATCCCTGGCCCCTGGACATAGCTAATCTTTATACTTAATCATTCCTGGCCCCTGGACATAGCTAATCCTTATACTTTATCATTCCTGGACATAGCTAATCCTTTTACTTTATCATTACCAGTGAGGTAATACCAGAAAGCACAAGGTGACTGGTTTTGTTATTCAGGCCGACAGTATCTGTAGACTGATTAGTGTTGTGACTGTTGTCTTACTGTGTCTCATTATCAAATCCAAGTCATTTCAGGTCTTTATGGAAACCATCACCAAGGCAACTGTTAATTAACTTACACAGACATGTAAAACAGATGCTGCATCCTTTACAGTCTAACATTTCTTTAAACAGTGACGTTATCTACTCAATATTTCCAAATTTCTAAATTAGTTTGTCCAATTTTGTTTATCAACACAAAAGATGAACAACACTAGCTTATTGATAAACAATATTTCTATCCAATGCTCCATGATGTCTTTGATGTTGTCTCAACTTCTGAATAAGGGACACAGTATATCGACTAGGGTTTGGACCCTTATTGGATAGCCATTATAGGGTCTGGACCCTTATTGGATAGCCATTATAGGGTTTGGACCCTGATTGGATAGACATATTAGGGTTTGGACCCTGATTGGATAGACATATTAGGGTTTGGACCCTGATTGGATAGACATATTAGGGTTTGGACCCTGATTGGATAGACATATTAGGGTTTGGACCCTGATGGGATAGACAGTATAGGGTTTGACCCTGAAGGGACAGACAGTATAGGGTTTTGTCTCTAACAGGACAAATAGTATAGGGTTCATACGTTACATGGAAGACAGTATAAGGGTTTGACCCTGAAGGGACAGAGAGTATAGGGGTTTGTCTCTGATGGGACAGACAGTATAGGGTTTTGTCTCTGACGGGACAGACAGTATAGGGTTTATACCCTGAAGGAACAGACAGTATAGGGTTTTGTCTCTGAAGGAACAGACAGTATAGGGTTTATACCCTGAAGGAACAGACAGTATAGGGTTTATACCCTGAAGGAACAGACAGTATAGGGTTTGACCCTGAAGGGACAGACAGTATAGGGTTTTGTCTCTAACAGGACAAATAGTATAGGGTTCATACGCTACATGGAAGTCAGTATAAGGGTTTGACCCTGAAGGGACAGAGAGTATAGGGGTTTGTCTCTGAAGGGACAGACAGTATAGGGTTTTGTCTCTGACGGGACAGACAGTATAGGGTTTATACCCTGAAGGAACAGACAGTATAGGGTTTTGACTCTGAAGGAACAGACAGTATAGGGTTTATACCCTGAAGGAACAGACAGTATAGGGTTTGACTCTGAAGGAACAGACAGTATAGGGTTTTGTCTCTGACGGGACAGACAGTATAGGGTTTTGTCTCTGACGGGACAGACAGTATAGGGTTTTGTCTCTGACGGGACAGACAGTATAGGGTTTATATTATGAAGGAACAGACAGTATAGGGTTTATACCCTGAAGGAACAGACAGTATAGGGTTTATACCCTGAAGGAACAGACAGTATAGGGTTTTGACTCTGAAGGAACAGACAGTATAGGGTTTTGACTCTGAAGGAACAGACAGTATAGGGTTTATACCCTGAAGGAACAGACAGTATAGGGTTTTGACTCTGAAGGAACAGACAGTATAGGGTTTTGACTCTGAAGGAACAGACAGTATAGGGTTTTGACTCTGAAGGAACAGACAGTATAGGGTTTATACCCTGAAGGAACAGACAGTATAGGGTTTTGACTCTGAAGGAACAGACAGTATAGGGTTTATACCCTGAAGGAACAGACAGTATAGGGTTTATACCCTGAAGGAACAGACAGTATAGGGTTTGACTCTGAAGGAACAGTCAGTATAGGGTTTATACCCTGAAGGAACAGACAGTATAGGGTTTATACCCTGAAGGAACAGACAGTATAGGGTTTTGACTGTGAAGGAACAGACAGTATAGGGTTTTGACTCTGAAGGAACAGACAGTATAGGGTTTATACCCTGAAGGAACAGACAGTATAGGGTTTATACCCTGAAGGAACAGACAGTATAGGGTTTTGACACTGAAGGAACAGACAGTATAGGGTTTGACTCTGAAGGAACAGTCAGTATAGGGTTTATACCCTGAAGGAACAGACAGTATAGGGTTTGACTCTGAAGGAACAGTCAGTATAGGGTTTATACCCTGAAGGAACAGACAGTATAGGGTTTATACCCTGAAGGAACAGACAGTATAGGGTTTATACCCTGAAGGAACAGACAGTATAGGGTTTTGACTGTGAAGGAACAGACAGTATAGGGTTTTGACTGTGAAGGAACAGACAGTATAGGGTTTATATTATGAAGGAACAGACAGTATAGGGTTTATACCCTGAAGGAACAGACAGTATAGGGTTTGACTCTGAAGGAACAGACAGTATAGGGTTTATATTATGAAGGAACAGACAGTATAGGGTTTATATTATGAAGGAACAGACAGTATAGGGTTTTGACTGTGAAGGAACAGACAGTATAGGGTTTATACCCTGAAGGAACAGTCAGTATAGGGTTTATACCCTGAAGGAACAGACAGTATAGGGTTTATATTATGAAGGAACAGACAGTATAGGGTTTATATTATGAAGGAACAGACAGTATAGGGTTTATACCCTGAAGGAACAGACAGTATAGGGTTTATACCCTGAAGGAACAGACAGTATAGGGTTTATACCCTGAAGGAACAGACAGTATAGGTTTTATACCCTGAAGGAACAGACAGTATAGGTTTTATACCCTGAAGGAACAGACAGCATAGGGTTTTGACTCTGAAGGAACAGACAGTATAGGGTTTATACCCTGAAGGAACAGACAGTATAGGGTTTGACTCTGAAGGAACAGACAGTATAGGGTTTATATTATGAAGGAACAGACAGTATAGGGTTTATATTATGAAGGAACAGACAGTATAGGGTTTGACTCTGAAGGAACAGACAGTATAGGGTTTTGACTGTGAAGGAACAGACAGTATAGGGTTTATACACTGAAGGAACAGTCAGTATAGGGTTTATACCCTGAAGGAACAGACAGTATAGGGTTTTGTCTCTGACGGGACAGACAGTATAGGGTTTATATTATGAAGGAACAGACAGTATAGGGTTTATACCCTGAAGGAACAGTCAGTATAGGGTTTATACCCTGAAGGAACAGACAGTATAGGGTTTGACTCTGAAGGAACAGACAGTATAGGGTTTATATTATGAAGGAACAGACAGTATAGGGTTTATATTATGAAGGAACAGACAGTATAGGGTTTTGACTGTGAAGGAACAGACAGTATAGGGTTTATACCCTGAAGGAACAGTCAGTATAGGGTTTATACCCTGAAGGAACAGACAGTATAGGGTTTATATTATGAAGGAACAGACAGTATAGGGTTTATATTATGAAGGAACAGACAGTATAGGGTTTATTGAAGGAACAGACAGTATAGGGTTTATATTATGAAGGAACAGACAGTATAGGGTTTATATTATGAAGGAACAGACAGTATAGGGTTTATACCCTGAAGGAACAGACAGTATAGGGTTTATATTATGAAGGAACAGACAGTATAGGGTTTATATTATGAAGGAACAGACAGTATAGGGTTTATATTATGAAGGAACAGACAGTATAGGGTTTTGACTGTGAAGGAATAGTCAGTATAGGGTTTGACTGTGAAGGAATAGTCAGTATAGGGTTTGACTCTGAGAACACGTTCTGTATTGGAATTCAACCTCAGTAAAACAATCCTCATCAGAAATTTACCTTGGGAAGCGTGTACTGTTAATTGTATAACAGTTGAAATAAGATATCTCTGGGGCCATTGTCATAAAATCTATTTTGGTGAAATGTAAGTTTGATTTTTTGTCTTCTCCAAATAGCTCTTTACTGCTGTCGTTGAAATTTTGCTTTTAAAATGAGGTTAATGCCATTCAGTTAAGAATGATTTTTGGGATGTTATGTTAAAACTCTTCATAAGCATTATTGGATTTATTTGTTTTTTCTTCTGAAGTTCCCAACAGTCTAAAAATTAAATATGAAAAATTTGAAGCTTAAAACACTTGTTCAAAATCAAACTTGCACTGGCCATTAGGAACCAAAGGGTTTTTACAGATGGAATCAAGAACTGTCAGATATAACTTTCTAAGAGTCAACTGACGTAAGTCTTTATACAAACACCGGTAATACTTACACTGTGAAATGGTAAATAAAACACTTCCATCCTGTTGGCCGCTCCAGAAAATTGTACACTTTCCCTTGAATTGATGCTTTCACACTATGTTTGGTCTTGACTTTATATCTATCCTCTAGTATTTTATCCATTTGAGAAATCACAGGTTTAAATTCCAACCAAGCTGCATTAGAGCAATAGGAATCGCCCCCTGAAGTACTTTTTCCTTTAGAGTCAAACTTAACACTGTTTCCACCTTCATTGTTGTTTCCTGGCCCAGAAAGCTGGTATGTCACTTCCTGTTTACCTTGTTCATTGATAATTTTGTCAGCATCAGAAACAGTCTTGTCTGGTTGGTCAATCTCCGCCAACTCAATTGGGTGTGGTAGAATTGGGTCTGGTCCATGTATGATTGGTTCACTGCCCCCAGGGCCAGGAGGCTGACTGCTGTCTGCCTTAGTACCCATCACTGTACCATTCTGATGTTTGTATAAATCACAACATCATCATGACACTTATCACCACCAACCATCACCTGTAACAGAGAAATCAGACATGTCACCACACCACATGTATCATCACCTGTAACAGAGAAATCAGACATGTCACCACACCACATGTATCATCACCTGTAACAGAGAAATCAGACATGTCACCACACCACATGTATCATCACCTGTAACAGAGAAATCAGACATGTCACCACACCACATGTATCACCAATTATCACCTGTAACAGAGAAATCAGATATGTCACCACACCACATGTATCATCACCTGTAACAGAGAAATCAGATATGTCACCACACCACATGTATCATCACAAACCATCACCTGTAACAGAGAAATCAGACATGTCACCACACCACATGTATCATCACCTGTAACAGAGAAATCAGACATGTCACCACACCACATGTATCATCACCTGTAACAGAGAAATCAGATATGTCACCACACCACATGTATCATCACAAACCATCATTTGTAACAGAGAAATCAGACATGTCACCACACCACATGTATCATCACCTGTAACAGAGAAATCAGACATGTCACCACATCACATTTATCACCAATTATCACCTGTAACAGAGAAATCAGACATGTCACCACACCACATGTATCATCACCAGTTATCACCTGTAACAGAGAAATCAGACATGTCACCACACCACATGTATCATCACCAGTTATCACCTGTAATAGAGAAATCAGACATGTCACCACACCACATGTATCACCAATTATCACCTGTAACAGAGAAATCAGACATGTCACCACATCACATGTATCACCAATTATCACCTGTAACAGAGAAATCAGACATGTCACCACACCACATGTATCACCAAATATCACCTGTAACAGAGAAATCAGACATGTCACCACACCACATGTATCATCACCAGTTATCACCTGTAATAGAGAAATCAGACATGTCACCACACCACATGTATCATCACCAGTTATCACCTGTAACAGAGAAATCAGACATGTCACCACACCACATGTATCATCACCAGTTATCACCTGTAACAGAGAAATCAGAAATGTCACATCATGACATCAAATGTCATTGACCATCACCTGAGAAATCAGACATTGTGTGTGACACTTTCATATCTTCCATGCTAGAAAACACAACTTCTTGGTAACAGGTACATCAGTCTGATTACAAAGTTAGGATTAATCTCCTACAATAAAGTGGTTATCTCCACTTTTCTTCACAGATACAAAATCCTAGCTACAATAATGCTATCATTATCACATATAACCTCGAGGCATCAACAGTTGTCTGTACTGAGCTGCGGAGGCTGACTATATAGATGCGTATCTTCCAGCAAATGACAAGCTACCTATCATACCTAATACATTATCTCTTGTCAGATCATAACCCAGTAATGCTGTGTGAAGCATATCCTCCCTATATAAACACATACAATGTAAACGCTGCCAACCTTCAGAACCCACAACTCTCAGAAACACAAACTCTCAGAACCCCAAAGTATCAGAACCCACAATTCTCAGAAACACAAACTCTCAGAACCACCAACTCTCAGAACCCACAACTCTCAGAACCACCAACTCTCAGAACAGAACCACTCACTAATAGTTCAAGTAACTTATTTATATATCCTTTTACTCACAGATCTGTTAACTCATAAATCCTTTTACTCACAGATCTGTTAACTCATAAATCCTTTTACTCACAGATCTGTTAACTCATAAATCCTTTTACTCACAGATCTGTTAACTCATAAATCCTATAATTCACAGACCCTTTTACTCACAGATTCTGAACTTACAGATCCCTTCAAGTCATAGTTACTATCAGTGCTTTTAAATTACTCCATTTTAACATAAATCCACTAAAACATAAAATGCCTTCATGGATGACTGAGTCTAATGTTTCAGCGCACAGGACTGAGCTCCACTGGGTATTTATTTTTTTAGAGGATCGAACATCAAAGAATCAATACTGGTAAGTACACGTATATTGATCCTCTGGAGGATTTTCACAGAGGCCCTCTACTGTCATAACAGCAGTCTGACCTACTTAAACATTCTTTATTTTTGAAACAGAAATTATGACTTACTTAAATGTTTATAATTTTAAGATATAGTTTTGTGACCTACTTCAAGAATCTACTATTTTAAAGGAGAATGATATTACCTACTTGAAGATTCTGAGATTTTAAAACAGAAATTGTGATTTACTGAAACATCCAAGATTTTAAAAAGAGAATGCTATGACCTACTTATATATTCTAGGATTTTAAAACAGAAATGGGGACATATTGAAACATCTCTGACTTTAAAACAGAATGTTTCTACAACAAGATAAAATCTGATACAAGAGCCTTCTTACAACAACATAAACATGCCAATGATAAACACTCTACTAAAGTGACCATACCTACCAAGCTTCAGTTGATCAGGATACAGTAGAATACTCCTCTGTACATCTGTTGACATAACATTACAATACAGGACAAGAGATCCCAGTGTGTCAGATGACATGTGGGTGCCTACTGCACCATCTGTTCTTCCTGCCGTTCACTCAACCATGAAATCTGGTATCACTACAATCACAAAAGAATCATACCTTCACTGCATTGAAGATTCACAATCTGGACTTGTAGGCGTCAGACTATACAGAGTCTGGACTTATAATGGTCAAACTATACAGAGTCTGGTTTGTAGGGGTCAGACTATACAGCGTCTGAACTTATAGTAGTCAAACTATACACAGTCTGGTTTGTAGGGGTCAGACTATACACAGTCTGACAGGTAGGGGTCAGATTATACAGAGTCTGGTTTGTAGGGGTCATACTAAACAGAGTCTGACAGGTAGGGGTCATACTATACAGAGTCTAGTTTGTAGGGGTCATACTAAACAGAGTCTGGTTTATAGGGGTCAAACTATACAGAGTCTGGTTTGTAGGAGTCAGACTGTAAAGAGTCTAGACTTATAGTGGTCAGACTATACAGAGTCTAGACTTATAGTGGTCAGACTATACAGAGTCTGGTTTGTAGGGGTCAGAATATACAGACACTGATGGGTAGGGGTCAAATTATACAGCGTCTGGTTTGTAGGGGTCAGACTATACAAACTGACCTGTAGGGGTCAGACTATACACAGTCTGACAGGTAGGGGTCAGACTATACAGAATCTGGTTTGTAGGAGTCAGACTATACACAGTCTGACAGGTAGAGGTCAGACTATACAGAGTCTGGTTTGTAGGGGTCAGACTATACAGAGTCTGACAGGTAGGGGTCAGACTATACAGAGTCTGGTTTGTAGGGGTCAAACTATACAGAGTCTGACAAGTAGGGGTCAGACTATACAGAGTCTGGTTTGTAGGGGTCAAACTATACAGAGTCTGGCTGATATAGGGTAAGACCTTATGCAGCCTGCTTGGTAGAGGTCAGACCTTACACTGTCCAGCTGGTAAGAGTCAGACCTTATACAGTCTAGCTGATAGGGGCAAGACATAACATATTCTGGATGGTAGGTGTGAGACCTTACACAGTCTGGACTGTGGGGGCCAGATTTTACACAGTTTTGTTGGTAGGGGTCAAACCTTATACAACCTTGCTAGTAGCCATCAAACCTTACACAGTCAAGCTGGTAAAAGTCAGACCTTCTACAGTCTAGTTGATGGGCCAGATCATCTCTTCTTTACTTTAGTCTGATATATAGATCTCTCCCTTGTACTAACCTCAAGCATACACCTCTCCCTATTGAAGTCTAATACATACACCTCTCCCTATTGAAGTCTAATACATACACCTCTCTATATTGAATTCTAATACATACACCTCTCTGTATTGAAGTCTAATACATACACCTCTCCCTATTGAAGTCTAATACATACACCTCTCCCTATTGAAGTCTAATACATACACCTCTCCCTATTGAAGTCTAATACATACACCTCTCCCTATTGAAGTCTAATACATACACCTCTCCCTATTGAAGTCTAATACATACACCTCTCCCTATTGAAGTCTAATACATACACCTCTCTGTATTGAAGTCTAATACATACACCTCTCCCTATTGAAGTCTAATACATACACCTCTCCCTATTGAAGTCTAATACATACACCTCTCCCTATTGAAGTCTAATACATACACCTCTCCCTATTGAAGTCTAATACATACACCTCTCCCTATTGAAGTCTAGTACATACACCTCTCCCTATTGAAGTCTAATACATACACCTCTCCCTATTGAAGTCTAGTACATACACCTCTCCCTATTGAAGTCTAATACATACACCTCTCCCTATTGAAGTCTAATACATACACCTCTCCCTATTGAAGTCTAATACATACACCTCTCTGTATTGAAGTCTAATACATACACCTCTCTGTATTGAAGTCTAATACATACACCTCTCCCTATTGAAGTCTAATACATACACCTCTCCCTATTGAAGTCTAATACATACACCTCTCCCTATTGAAGTCTAATACATACACCTCTCCCTATTGAAGTCTAATACATACACCTCTCCCTATTGAAGTCTAATACATACACCTCTCCCTATTGAAGTCTAATACATACACCTCTCCCTATTGAAGTCTAATACATACACCTCTCCCTATTGAAGTCTAATACATACACTTTTCCCTATTGAAGTCTAATACATACACCTCTCCCTATTGAAGTCTAATACATACACCTCTCCCTATTGAAGTCTAATACATACACCTCTCTGTATTGAAGTCTAATACATACACCTCTCCCTATTGAAGTCTAATACATACACCTCTCCCTATTGAAGTCTAATACATACACCTCTCCCTATTGAAGTCTAATACATACACCTCTCCCTATTGAAGTCTAATACATACACCTCTCTGTATTGAAGTCTAATACATACACCTCTCCCTATTGAAGTCTAATACATACACCTCTCCCTATTGAAGTCTAATACATACACCTCTCCCTATTGAAGTCTAATACATACACCTCTCCCTATTGAAGTCTAATACATACACCTCTCCCTATTGAAGTCTAATACATACACCTCTCTATTGAAGTCTAAGTCTACATACACCTCTCCCTATTGAAGTCTAATACATACACCTCTCCCTATTGAAGTCTAATACATACACCTCTCCCTATTGAAGTCTAATACATACACCTCTCCCTATTGAAGTCTTATACATACACCTCTCCCTATTGAAGTCTAATACATACACCTCTCCCTATTGAAGTCTAATACATACACCTCTCCCTATTGAAGTCTAATACATACACCTCTCTATATTGAAGTCTAATACATACACCTCTCCCTATTGAAGTCTAATACATACACCTCTCCCTATTGAAGTCTAATACATACACCTCTCCCTATTGAAGTCTAATACATACACCTCTCCCTATTGAAGTCTAATACATACACCTCTCCCTATTGAAGTCTAATACATACACCTCTCTGTATTGAAGTCTAATACATACACCTCTCCCTATTGAAGTCTAATACATACACCTCTCCCTATTGAAGTCTAATACATACACCTCTCCCTATTGAAGTCTAATACATACACCTCTCCCTATTGAAGTCTAATACATACACCTCTCCCTATTGAAGTCTAATACATACACCTCTCCCTATTGAAGTCTATTACATACACCTCTCCCTATTGAAGTCTAATACATACACCTCTCCCTATTGAAGTCTAATACATACACCTCTCCCTATTGAAGTCTACTACATACACCTCTCCCTATTGAAGTCTAATACATACACACTATTGAAGTCTAATACATACACCTCTCCCTATTGAAGTCTAATACATACACCTCTCCCTATTGAAGTCTAATACATACACCTCTCTGTATTGAAGTCTAATACATACACCTCTCTATATTGAAGTCTAATACATACACCTCTCCCTATTGAAGTCTAATACATACACCTCTCTATATTGAAGTCTAATACATACACCTCTCTATATTGAAGTCTAATACATACACCTCTCCCTATTGAAGTCTAATACATACACCTCTCCCTATTGAAGTCTAATACATACACCTCTCCCTATTGAAGTCTAATACATACACCTCTCCCTATTGAAGTCTAATACATACACCTCTCTATATTGAAGTCTAATACATACACCTCTCTCTATTGAAGTCTAATACATACACCTCTCCCTATTGAAGTCTAATACATACACCTCTCCCTATTGAAGTCTAATACATACACCTCTCCCTATTGAAGTCTAATACATACACCTCTCCCTATTGAAGTCTAATACATACACCTCTCCCTATTGAAGTCTAATACATACACCTCTCTCCCTATTGAAGTCTAATACATACACGTCTCCCTATTGTACACGTCTCCCTATTGAAGTCTAATACATACACCTCTCCCTATTGAAGTCTAATACATACACCTCTCCCTATTGAAGTCTAATACATACACCTCTCCCTATTGAAGTCTAATACATACACCTCTCTGTATTGAAGTCTAATACATACACCTCTCCCTATTGAAGTCTAATACATACACCTCTCCCTATTGAAGTCTAATACATACACCTCCTCTCTACATATTGAAGTCTAATACATACACCTCTCTATTGAAGTCTAATACATACATATTGAAGTCTAATACATACACCTCTCCCTATTGAAGTCTAATACATACACCTCTCCCTATTGAAGTCTAATACATACACCTCTCTGTATTGAAGTCTAATACATACACCTCTCCCTATTGAAGTCTAATACATACACCTCTCTATATTGAAGTCTAATACATACACCTCTCCCTATTGAAGTCTAATACATACACCTCTCCCTATTGAAGTCTAATACATACACCTCTCCCCTAATCATACACCTATTGAAGTCTAATACATACACCTCTCCCTATTGAAGTCTAATACATACACCTCTCTATATTGAAGTCTAATACATACACCTCTCTATATTGAAGTCTAATACATACACCTCTCTATATTGAAGTCTAATACATACACCTCTCCCTATTGAAGTCTAATACATACACCTCTCTGTATTGAAGTCTAATACATACACCTCTCTGTATTGAAGTCTAATATATACACCTCTCTATATTGAAGTCTAATACATACACCTCTCCCTATTGAAGTCTAATACATACACCTCTCCCTATTGAAGTCTAATACATACACCTCTCAGTATTGAAGTCTAATACATACACCTCTCCCTATTGAAGTCTAATACATACACCTCTGGTATTGAAGTCTAATACCACCTCTTTATTGAAGTCTAATACATACACCTCTCCCTATTGAAGTCTAATACATACACCTCTCCCTATTGAAGTCTAATACATACACCTCTCACATTGAAGTCTGTACATACACTATTGAAGTCTAATACATACACCTCTCCCTATTGAAGTCTAATACATACACCTCTCCCTATTGAAGTCTAATACATACACTATTGAAGTCTAATACATACACCTCTCCTAATACTACACCTCTCTGTATTGAAGTCTAATACATGTATTGAAGTCTAATACATACACCTCTCTATTGAAGTCTAATACATACACCTCTCTATTGAAGTCTAATACATACACCTCTCAGTATTGAAGTCTAATACATACACCTCAGCAGAAGTCTAATACATACCTCTCAGAGATCAATATGACACAATGACAGACACCAGCACAATGACACTAGCTACACCACAAGGGGGATACTCCCGGGACACAGGGGTGTGTGTTGCTGGGACATGTTTCACAAAGTCTCTATCAGTTCTCATCACCACTACATTAGCTGCTGTGGTTGTTGGTGCCATACATGTATCGCCAAGGCGACTGGTGTGCACTGGAGAGGGTGACAGTGGCTGTGTGTCACTGGGGACATTGATTTCCCTTACTGTTTAATTACTGCACTAATAACACAATAGATCCTCTTTGTTACAAAACACTACCATACTACACTATACCAGTCTGAAGTAATTACCACCACACAACACCAGTCTGTAGTAATTACAACCACACAACACCAGTCTGAAGTAATTACCACCACACAACTCCAGTCTGTAGTAATTACAACCACACAACACCAGTCTGTAGTAATTACCACCACACAACACCAATGTGAAGTAATTACCACCACACAACACCAATGTGAATTAATTACCACCACGCAACACCAGTCTGTAGTAATTACCACCACACAACACTATACCAGTCTGTAGTAATTACCACCACACAACACCAATGTGAAGTAATTACCACCACACAACACCAATGTGAATTAATTACCACCACGCAACACCAGTCTGTAGTAATTACCACCACACAACACCATATGTGAAGTAATTACCACCACACAACACCAATGTGAATTAATTACCACCCAACACCACTGTAGTAATTACAACCACACAACACCAGTCTGTAGTAATTACAACACACATTACACACACTGAAGTAATTACCACACACAACTCCAGTCTGTAGTAATTACAACCACACAACACCAGTCTGAAGTAATTACCACCACACAACACCAAGTAATTACAACCACACACACACCAGTCTGTAGTAATTACCACCACACAACACCAATGTGAAGTAATTACCACCACACAACACCACCACCACACAACACCAGTCTGTAGTAATTACCACCACACAACACCAGTCTGTAGTAATTACCACCACACAACACCAATGTGAAGTAATTACCACCACACAACACCAATGTGAATTAATTATCACCACACAACACCAGTCTGTAGTAATTACCACCACACAAACACCAGTCTGTAGTAATTACCACCACACAACACCAGTCTGAAATAATTACCACCACACAACTCCAGTCTGTAGTAATTACCACCACACAACACCAGTCTGTAGTAATTACCACCACACAACACTATACCAGTCTGTAGTAATTACCACCACACAACACCAGACTGTAGTAATTACCACCACACAACACTATACCAGTCTGTAGTAATTACCACCACACAACACCAATGTGAAGTAATTACCACCACACAACACCAATGTGAATTAATTACCACCACGCAACACCAGTCTGTAGTAATTACCACCACACAACACCAGTCTGAAATAATTACCACCACACAACTCCAGTCTGTAGTAATTACCACCACACAACACCAGTCTGTAGTAATTACCACCACACAACACTATACCAGTCTGTAGTAATTACCACCACACAACACCAGACTGTAGTAATTACCACCACACAACACCAATGTGAAGTAATTACCACTACACAACACCAGTCTGAAGTATTTACCACCACACAACACCAGTCTGTAGTAATTACCACCACACAACACCAGTCTGTAGTAATTACCACCACACAACACTATACCAGTCTGTAGTAATTACCACCACACAACACCAGACTGTAGTAATTACCACCACACAACACCAATGTGAAGTAATTACCACTACACAACACCAGTCTGAAGTATTTACCACCACACAACACCAGTCTGTATTAATTACCACCACACAACTCCAGTCTGTAGTAATTACAACCACACAACACCAGTCTGTAGTAATTACCACCACACAACACCAATGTGAATTAATTATCACCACACAACACCAGTCTGTAGTAATTACCACCACACAACACTATACCAGTCTGTAGTAATTACCACCACACAACACCAATGTGAAGTAATTACCACCACACAACACCAATGTGAATTAATTACCACCACGCAACACCAGTCTGTAGTAATTACCACCACACAACACCAGTCTGAAGTAATTACCAATACACAACACAACACCAGTCTGTAATAATTACCACTACACAACACCAGTCTGTAGTAATTACCACCACACAACACCAGTCTGTAGTAATTACCACTACACAACACCAGTCTGTAGTAATTACCACCACACAACACCAGTCTGTAGTAATTACCACCACACAACACCAGTCTGTAGTAATTACCACCACACTGCACAACACCAGTCTGTAGTAATTACCACCACACAACACCAGTCTGAAGTAATTACCACACAACTCCAGTCTGTAGTAATTACCACCACACAACACCAGTCTGTAATAATTACCACCACACAACACCGGTCTGTAGTAATTACCACCACACTACACAACACCAGTCTGTAGTAATTACCACCACACAACACCAGTCTGTAATAATTACCACCACACAACACCGGTCTGTAGTAATTACCACCACACTACACAACACCAGTCTGTAGTAATTACCACCACACAACACCAGTCTGTAGTAATTACCACCACACAACACCAGTCTGAAGTAATTACCACCACACAACTCCAGTCTGTAGTAATTACCACCACACAACACCAGTCTGTAGTAATTACCACCACACAACACCAGTCTGTAGTAATTACCACAACACAACACCAGTCTGTAGTAATTACCACCACGCAACACCAGTCTGAAGTATTTACCACTACACAACACAACACCGGTCTGTAGTAATTACCACCACACTATAAAACACCAGTCTGTAGTAATTACCACCACACAACACAACACCAGTCTGTAGTAATTACCACCACACAACACTACACCAGTCTGTAATAATTACCACCACACTACACAACACCAGTCTGTAGTAATTACCACCACACAACACTACACCAGTCTGTAATAATTATCACCACACAACACCAGTCTGAAGTAATTACCACCACACAACACCAGTCTGTAGTAATTACCACCACACAACACTTCACCAGTCTGTAATAATAACCATCACACCCCTTCCCTCCCATCACATTCCCTTCCCCCACCACCACATCCCCTTTCCCCTCACCACATCCCCTTTCCCCCCATCACCACATCCCCTTTCCCCTCACCACTTTCTCTTCCCCCCAACCACTACATCCCCTTTCCCCTCACCACTTTCCCTTTCCCCCCACCACCACACCCCGTTTCTCCCTTACCACTTTCCCTTTGCTCCCCACCACCACACCCTGTTTCTCCCTCACCACTTTTCCTTTGCCTCCTCCCACATCCCCTTTCCCCTCACCACTTTCCCTGTTGCCTCCTCCCACATCCCCTTTCCCCTCACCACTTTCCCTGTTGCCTCCTCCCACATCCCCTTTCCCCTCACCACTTTCCCTGTTGCCTCCTCCCACATCCCCTTTCCCCGTACCACTTTCCCTGTTGCCTCCTCCCACATCCCCTTTCCCCGTACCACTTTCCCTGTTGCCTCCTCCCACATCCCCTTTCCCCGTACCACTTTCCCTGTTGCCTCCTCCCACATCCCCTTTCCCCGTACCACTTTCCCTGTTGCCTCCTCCCACATCCCCTTTCCCCGTACCACTTTCCCTGTTGCCTCCTCCCACATCCCCTTTCCCCGTACCACTTTCCCTGTTGCCTCCTCCCACATCCCCTTTCCCCTCACCACTTTCCCTGTTGCCTCCTCCCACATCCCCTTTCCCCTCACCACTTTCCCTGTTGCCTCCTCCCACATCCCCTTTCCCCTCACCACTTTCCCTGTTGCCTCCTCCCACATCCCCTTTCCCCGTACCACTTTCCCTTTGCCTCTTTCCTCAGACTCTACCCACAATATAAATAACACTCTTAGTACTTTGTTATGATTTTAATCAATTAAGTTTCCCCTCACCACATCCCCTTTCCCCCCACCACCACATCCCCTTTCCCCTCACCACTTTCCCTTTCCCCCCACCACCACACCCCGTTTCTCCCTCACCACTTTCCCTGTTGCCTCCTCCCACATCCCCTTTCCCCTCACCACTTTCCCTGTTGCCTCCTCCCACATCCCCTTTCCCCGTACCACTTTCCCTGTTGCCTCCTCCCACATCCCCTTTCCCCGTACCACTTTCCCTGTTGCCTCCTCCCACATCCCCTTTCCCCTCACCACTTTCCCTGTGTTGCCTCCTCCCACATCCCCTTTCCCCTCACCACTTTCCCTGTTGCCTCCTCCCACATCCCCTTTCCCCTCACCACTTTCCCTGTTGCCTCCTCCCACATCCCCTTTCCCCTCACCACTTTCCCTGTTGCCTCCTCCCACATCCCCTTTCCCCTCACCACTTTCCCTGTTGCCTCCTCCCACATCCCCTTTCCCCTCACCACTTTCCCTGTTGCCTCCTCCCACATCCCCTTTCCCCTCACCACTTTCCCTGTTGCCTCCTCCCACATCCCCTTTCCCCGTACCACTTTCCCTGTTGCCTCCTCCCACATCCCCTTTCCCCGTACCACTTTCCCTGTTGCCTCCTCCCACATCCCCTTTCCCCGTACCACTTTCCCTGTTGCCTCCTCCCACATCCCCTTTCCCCTCACCACTTTCCCTGTTGCCTCCTCCCACATCCCCTTTCCCCGTACCACTTTCCCTGTTGCCTCCTCCCACATCCCCTTTCCCCTCACCACTTTCCCTGTTGCCTCCTCCCACATCCCCTTTCCCCTCACCACTTTCCCTGTTGCCTCCTCCCACATCCCCTTTCCCCGTACCACTTTCCCTGTTGCCTCCTCCCACATCCCCTTTCCCCGTACCACTTTCCCTGTTGCCTCCTCCCACATCCCCTTTCCCCGTACCACTTTCCCTGTTGCCTCCTCCCACATCCCCTTTCCCCTCACCACTTTCCCTGTTGCCTCCTCCCACATCCCCTTTCCCCTCACCACTTTCCCTGTTGCCTCCTCCCACATCCCCTTTCCCCTCACCACTTTCCCTGTTGCCTCCTCCCACATCCCCTTTCCCCTCACCACTTTCCCTGTTGCCTCCTCCCACATCCCCTCCTCCCACATCCCCTTTCCCCGTACCACTTTCCCTGTTGCCTCCTCCCACATCCCCTTTCACCACTTTCCCGTACCACTTTCCCTGTTGCCTCCTCCCACATCCCCTTTCCCCGTACCACTTTCCCTGTTGCCTCCTCCCACATCCCCTTTCCCCGTACCACTTTCCCTGTTGCCTCCTCCCACATCCCCTTTCCCCTCACCACTTTCCCTGTTGCCTCCTCCCCCCACTCCCCCTTTCCCCGTACCACTTTCCCTGTTGCCTCCTCCCACATCCCCTTTCCCCGTACCACTTTCCCTGTTGCCTCCTCCCACATCCCCTTTCCCCGTACCACTTTCCCTGTTGCCTCCTCCCACACCCCCTTTCCCCGTACCACTTTCCCTGTTGCCTCCTCCCACATCCCCTTTCCCCTCACCACTTTCCCTGTTGCCTCCTCCCACATCCCCTTTCCCCGTACCACTTTCCCTGTTGCCTCCTCCCACATCCCCTTTCCCCTCACCACTTTCCCTGTTGCCTCCTCCCACACTCCCTTTCCCCTCACCACTTTCCCTGTTGCCTCCTCCCACATCCCCTTTCCCCGTACCACTTTCCCTTTGCCTCTTTCCTCAGACTCTACCCACAATATAAATAACACTCTTATTACTTTGTTATGATTTTAATCAATTAAGTTTTGTTTTAGTGACCCACTCTGCTGTCTGGTAATAACAGAACCTAATGTTCAACATGAATTCTATAGAGTCTCTTGTGTATGAACAGTCAACATCAATCAATGTTTGGAGTAAAGAATGTGTTATCTCCCCTGCTGATGTAGCAGTAACTTACCTTCCGATACAGCTGATGACCAATAGATAACCCTGACAACCATGGCAGCTATGTACTAGGACCAATAGTTTTCACATCCAAGCAGGATCCTGGGCCTTTGCTTTGTACAGACCACAGGTCAGGACATCAGCTACAAAACAGAAATTGGCTAGTGTTCATGTTCTCAATAAATCATCTGTTGTAATTATGTTATTTCACAAAATACAGTATATCTCTCATAAAAATTACATCACAATTCATCAGCAAAATTAATTGATCAATTGCTTTATAATATTTTTGTACTGGATCAATAATTTTATACAATCCTAAATATACATATATAGGAAACTTACACCTATGTTCTATACAACATTGATTCCCCAAGGATGCTTCAGACTAAATTTAGACTTAGGCTGGTAATCCATATTGAAGTTTGCCCCATCCTTGAGCTTCAGGAGACCCAAACAAAGCGTTAAAGTAAAATTGATTCCGTTCACTAAAGGATCAAAGCTTTAGATGATACATTTCCTTGGACTAAACCCTATAATCTGTACAGGAGAAGGAATATGTAGAAGATCTTCCTCTTTATTCCTGAATGGTTGTATCCCCTGTCCACAGTGCGGCAAGAATCTCCAGTAATAGGAAACTGAGCCCCACTCACCCTGCCCCACTTCAAAAACATTAACACAATTAACAACATAGTCCAAAAGAGTGAAGAACCAGACCAAAGCCAGATGACAATAAGATAACATATCTTTATCTGACTGTACTCCAGAATCTATGCCAAAGGCAAACATTTACTAGCAAACCTACTCAACAGTTCAAATGAAGATTTCAAACTTTTTGAAAATTAACAATGGGAATCTGGAATCAGGAGAACATGCAACATCCATTATATGGCTCTGAGACAGAGTAACAATACAAAGGACTTATAGTGGTTGTTCTGGAATTAGATCTGTACTATAATCTTCTAACATATCACACACAAAGCCTTCATTGTCATCAACCAATTAGAGTATAATGCAGATTTCTATCAACACAACTATTCCACTTCCTGTCAGAAACCCTTCAACTTCCTGTCAGATCGTGGAGAATACAGGGTTAGCAGCAGTCATTTAAGAGACAAATAGCCATCATTACGATAAAACAATAAAGGTGAGCAAATCTACCAGGTGTAATGGTCTTATGACATGCTGTACTGATGTTCATCCAAAAACAAATACAGACACTTTAATATTAAAGATCAGAGACCATCACACTTGTATCAGAGATAACAATCCCACAGGTTCTAAGGACCACGTCCCACAGGTATAGTAGTTATAAGGACTAGGTCCCACAGGTATAGTAGTTATAAGGACCATGTCCCACAGGTATAGTAGTTATAAGGACCACATCCCACAGGTATAGTAGTTATCAGGACCAGGTCCTACAGGTATAGTAGTTATAAGGACCACATCCCACAGGTATAGTAGTTATAAGGACCACATCCCACAGGTATAGTAGTTATCAGGACCAGGTCCTACAGGTATAGTAGTTATAAGGACCACATCCCACAGGTATAGTAGTTATAAGGACCACGTCCCACAGGTAAAGTAGTTATCAGGACCAGGTCCCACAGGTATAGTAGTTATAAGGACCACGTCCTACAGGTATAGTAATTATAAGGACCAGGTCCCACAGGTATAGTAATTATAAGGACCAGTTCCCACAGGTATAATAGTTACAAGGACCAGGTCCCACAGGTAAAGTAGTAAGGACCCAGGTTCAACAGGAACTCAACACTTTTATATGACTCCAGTTCCCACAGTGTATAATAGTGTCATGTGACCAGGTCCCACAGGTAAAGTAGTAAGGACCCAGGTTCAACAGGAACTCAACACTTTTATATCATGTGACCTGACTCTACAGTGTCATGTGACCTGACTCTTCAGTGTCATGTGACCTGATTCTTCAGTGTTATGTAACGTGACTCTTCAGTGTTATGTAACCTGACTCTACAGTGTTATGTGACCTGACTACAGTGTTATGTGACCTGACTACAGTGTTATGCAACCTGACTCTACAGTGTTAAGTGACCTGACTACAGTGTTATGTGACCTGACTACAGTGTTATGTGACCTAACTCTACAGTGTTATGTAACCTGACTTACAGTGTTATGTGACCTGACTCTACAGTGTTATGTGACCTGACTCTACAGTGTTATGTGACCTGACTACAGTGTTATGTGACCTGACTACAGTGTTATGTAACCTGACTCTACACTGTTATGTGACCTAACACTACAGTGTTATGTGACCTGACTTTACAGTGTTATGTGACCTGACTACAGTGTTATGTGGCCTGACTCTACAGTGTTATGTGACCTGACTCTACAGTGTTATGTGACCTGACTCTAAAGTGTTATGTGACCTGACTCTACAGTGTTATGTGGCCTGACTCTACAGTGTTATGTGACCTAACACTACAGTGTTATGTGACCTGACTTTACAGTGTTATGTGACCTGACTACAGTGTTATGTGGCCTGACTCTACAGTGTTATGTGACCTGACTCTACAGTGTTATGTTGCCTGACTCTACAGTGTTATGTGACCTGACTACAGTGTTATGTGACCTGACTCTACAGTGTTATGTGACCTAACACTACAATGTTTTGTGGCCTGACTCTACAGTGTTATGTGGCCTGACTCTACAGTGTTATGTGGCCTGACTCTACAGTGTTATGTGACCTGACTACAGTGTTATGTTGCCTGACTCTACAGTGTTATGTGACCTGACTACAGTGTTATGTGGCCTGACTCTACAGTGTTATGTTGCCTGACTCTACAGTGTTATGTGACCTGACTACAGTGTTATGTGACCTGACTACAGTGTTATGTGACCTGACTACAGTGTTATGTGACCTGACTACAGTGTTATGTGGCCTGACTCTACAGTGTTATGTTGCCTGACTCTACAGTGTTATGTTGCCTGACTTTACAGTGTTATGTGACCTGACTACAGTGTTATGTGACCTGACTACAGTGTTATGTGGCCTGACTACAGAGTTATGTTGCCTGACTCTACAGTGTTTCGTGACCTGACTCTACAGTAATATGTGGCCTGACTCTACAGTGTTATGTGGCCTGACTCTACAGTGATATGTGGCCTGACTCTACAGTGTTATGTGACCTGACTACAGTAATATGTGGCCTGACTCTACAGTGTTATGTGGCCTGACTACAGTGTTATGTGACCTGACTACAGTGTTATGTGGCCTGACTACAGTGTTATGTGACCTGACTACAGTGATATGTGGCTTGACTCTACAGTATTATGTGGCCTAACTCTACAGTATTTGGTAACCTGACTGTACAGTGTTATGTAACCTGACTGTACAGTATTACATAGACCAACATGACACAAACAATCATTTACTACTTCTCTATGGAACTGTTGATGACTGATTGTGACAGTTTGTTAAACTTTTTTACCATTATAAAAGGTTAACGGCACCTAACCCTTCAGTTTGCCGCCATCAAAACACCTTCATAACTACTTTCAGCTACTCAAGGTGAAGAGTTCCATCTGTTTCTATGGCTACCAATCTAATCACATGACGACCAACTGATTACTAGCCTGTGGTGTCATTGTTGACAACTAACCACAGAAAAACATGTCAGTAATCTTAAACAGTCCAAAACCTCACGAAATAATACTACTATCTTCAAATGTCTTAAAGAGACAGTTTCTGTAAAATGTTTTGTAATCAAATCAAGAAATATCACGTCCTTAAATATGAGCAGCATACTTAAACTTTACTGTCTTGAGAAGAATTCAAGGTTGACCAACTAGATGCTGAATATATAATAAAGATCAAAGATAAACAGATCTTGGGTTTTATAAAGAGCATTCATAAGAAAATCGGACTTCAGTTTCAATCAACAACAATGACCTTTAACCTATAACTTAGATATTTAATTGGGATCTTTAGACTGACGTTACAAAGAAAAATGAGAGTATTATATCTTATGTATAACAATGTAATACCTAGGGTCCATCAGTACATGATAAGTACATGACTATGATATGATAATGTAATACCTAGGGCCCATTAGTACATGGCTATGAGATAATAATGTAATACCTAGGGTCCATTAGTACATGACTATGATATGATAATATAATACCTCGAGTCCATTAGTACATGACTATGATATGATAATGGAATACCTAGGGCCCATTAGTACACGACTATGATATGATAATGTCATACCTAGGGTCCATTAGTACACGACTATGATATGATAATGTAATACCTAGGGTCCATTAATACACGACTATGATATAATGTAATACCTAGGGTCCATTAGTTCATGCCTATGATATGATAATGTCATACCTAGGGCCCATTAGTACACGACTATGATATGATAATGTAATACCTAGGGTCCATTAGTACATGGCTATGATATGATAATGTAATACCTAGGGCCCATTAGTACATGACTATGATATGATAATGTAATACCTAGGGACCATTAGTACATGACTATGATATGATAATGTAATACCTAGGGCCCATTTGTATATTACTATATTATACTGTACTGGCCTGCCAGTTCACTGAAATCTGTATTGAGAGTGTTAATGCTATTAGTTGCCATGAATAGCTGCCGACTCACATTCCTCAGACATTAGTCTCAAACATTGAACCATCATTCCATATTAGAAGATTATAACCCCTATGGTATCATCTCCATGGGGACGTCCTGAAATGTTAAACCAAAAGGTAATGGCCGTCTTGCATTGGAGTTCCCAACGGATGACTGATATCTCCTGTGTCAAAAATTCATGACAAAAGTTGTAACTCAATAAGATCCTGGCTTCAGTCAATATTGAGATCACGGGAGATGTCATCGTACAGAAATTTTACCTACTGTGATAACTGATACACACTCTACTTACTTCAAGGTCAAAAAACAAACAAAGCCAATAACATTTTAATATTTCATATCTCAATATATGTCAATACTAATATAAAAAGAATTTTGATTCTTTATTTATTGATATGACATGAAAATTTAATGTAGACCGTACCAATTTCTCGTCCTCTATTATATGAATACAATATTTAATCATTTGCTCTAAGCTTATTTAATCCATTTGATTACAGAAGCCACCAACCACAGTGTTCCAGACATTAATATCAGCTTCACCAATATACTCCGTCAAATAATGGCCAAGGTTAAAAACAGAAATAAGGAATGAACTAATATGACATTTCATGTACAATATATCTCTCACACTACTGAAGAACGTTGAATAGTACAGTTTCCTGAACTTTTATCAGTTTGTTTCAATTCAGCTCTCCAAAATCATCTGAAAAGTCAATTTATTATTTCACATTTAAATTTTGAACAGAATTTGGTTAATTAGTAAATCTTTCAAAGATACCATCTATTTTTCTATAAAATTTACCAGGATTAGTAAAACTCCTCCCCCAAAGTGAAATGGATAATTCAACTAAAATGTAGGGTTTTGATAACATAGAAGAACCATACTGTTTGGTTTTATCATGGATGACAGTCATGAAGAGCATTTTATTTGAATATTTGTCTACTGAAGAACAGCATATTTCAAACATAGATAATTTGCCCCCATTTTCCCTCTTCTTAAGAAGCTGCATGGTGGAATCGAATGATACATCATCTTAATGAATGATACTGACGTGTGTTTTAGACTTACTCTGGGGTAAATAGTATCCAAAATATGACAATGGATGACATACTGAGATGAGCTTGTTACAAATAATGAAAAAAGAATATTAGCTAAGGAAAACTTGGTATTCCAACAAGTGAGGAAAAATGGTATATGTGTTGTAGAGAATTTGGTATCAAGATACCCCCTTGCCCCTTACCACCACTGCTAAGTTATTTATAGAATTTACATTTGGTGACATGGGATATCTATTCTCTTGGATGTCAAATCTGAACATGTTTGTACAAATATTTAGTGATGGACAAGACCACAAAAAGCTTTAACATTAGATATAGTCACGTGACAGACAAGACCACAAAAAGCTTTAACATTAGATATAGTCACGTGACAGACAAGACCACAAAAAGCTTTAACATTAGATATAGTCACATGACGGACAAGACCACAAAAAGCTTTAACATTAGATATAGTCACGTGACTAACAAGACCACAAAAAGCTTTAACATTAGATATAGTCACATGACAGACAAGACCACAAAAAGCTTTAACATTAGATATAGTCACATGACGGACAAGACCACAGACCACAAAAAGCTTTAACATTAGATATAGTCACATGACAGACAAGACCACAAAAAGCTTTAACATTAGATATAGTCACGTGACGGACAAGACCACAAAAAGCTTTAACATTAGATATAGTCACGTGACAGACAAGACCACAGACCACAAAAAGCTTTAACATTAGATATAGTCACATGACAGACAAGACCACAGACCACAAAAAGCTTTAACATTAGATATAGTCACATGACAGACAAGACCACAGACCACAAAAAGCTTTAACATTAGATATAGTCACATGACAGACAAGACCACAGACCACAAAAAGCTTTAACATTAGATATAGTCACGTGACAGACAAGACCACAGACCACAAAAAGCTTTAACATTAGATATAGTCACGTGACAGACAAGACCACAGACCACAAAAAGCTTTAACATTAGATATAGTCACATGACAGACAAGACCACAAAAAGCTTTAACATTAGATATAGTCACGTGACGGACAAGACCACAAAAAGCCTTAACATTAGATATAGTCACGTGACGGACAAGACCACAAAAAGCTTTAACATTAGATATAGTCACATGACAGACAAGACCACAGACCACAAAAAGCTTTAACATTAGATATAGTCACGTGACAGACAAGACCACAAAAAGCTTTAACATTAGATATAGTCACATGACAGACAAGACCACAAAAAGCTTTAACATTAGATATAGTCACGTGACGGACAAGACCACGAAAAGCTTTAACATTAGATATAGTCACATGACAGACAAGACCACAAAAACCTTTAACATTAGATATAGTCACATGACAGATAAGACCACAGACCACAAAAAGCTTTAACATTAGATATAGTCACGTGACAGACAAGACCACAGACCACAAAAAGCTTTAACATTAGATATAGTCACATGACAGACAAGACCACAAAAAGCTTTAACATTAGATATAGTCACGTGACTAACAAGACCACAAAAAGCTTTAACATTAGATATAGTCACGTGACAGACAAGACCACAGACCACAAAAAGCTTTAACATTAGATATAGTCACATGACAGACAAGACCACAAAAAGCTTTAACATTAGATATAGTCACATGACAGACAAGACCACAAAAAGCTTTAACATTAGATATAGTCACGTGACAGACAAGACCACAGACCACAAAAAGCTTTAACATTAGATATAGTCACATGACAGACAAGACCACGGAAAGCTTTAACATTAGATATAGTCACACGACGGACAAGACCACAAAAAGCTTTAACATTAGATATAGTCACGTGACAGACAAGACCACAAAAAGCTTTAACATTAGATATAGTCACATGACAGACAAGACCACAAAAAGCTTTAACATTAGATATAGTCACAAGACCACAAAAAGCTTTGACAGACAAGACCACAAAAAGCTTTAACATTAGATATAGTCACGTGACGGACAAGACCACGAAAAGCTTTAACATTAGATATAGTCACGTGACAGACAAGACCACAAAAAGCTTTAACATTAGATATAGTCACATGACAGACAAAACCACAAAAAGCTTTAACATTAGATATAGTCACATGACAAAAAGCTTTAACATTAGATATAAGACCACAAAAAGCTTTAACATTAGATATAGTCACGTGACATTAGACAAGACCAAGACCACAAAAAGCTTTAACATTAGATATAGTGACAGACAAGACCACAAAAAGCTTTAACATTAGATATAGTCACGTGACAGACAAGACCACGAAAAGCTTTAACATTAGATATAGTCACGTGACAGACAAGACCACAAAAAGCTTTAACATTAGATATAGTCACATGACATGACAAGACAAGACCACAAAAAGCTTTAACATTAGATATAGTCACAGTGACAAAAAGCTTTAACAAGACACAGACCACAAAAAGCTTTAACATTAGATATAGTCACAGTGACAAAAAGCTTTAACAATATACCACAGACCACAAAAAGCTTTAACATTAGATATAGTCACGTGACAGACAAGACAAGACCACAAAAAGCTTTAACATTAGATATAGACAGACAAGACCACAAAAAGCTTTAACATTAGATATAGTCACATGACAGACAAGACCACAAAAAGCTTTAACATTAGATATAGTCACATGACAGACAAGACCACAAAAAGCTTTAACATTAGATATAGTCACGTGACAGACAAGACCACGGAAAGCTTTAACATTAGATATAGTCACGTGACAGACAAGACCACAAAAAGCTTTAACATTAGATATAGTCACGTGACAGACAAGACCACGAAAAAAACTTTAACATTGACAGACAAGAGATATAGTCACATGACAGACAAGACCACAAAAAGCTTTAACATTAGATATAGTCACGTGACAGACAAGACCACAAAAAGCTTTAACATTAGATATAGTCACGTGACAGACAAGACCACAAAAAGCTTTAACATTAGATATAGTCACATGACAGACAAGACCACAAAAAGCTTTAACATTAGATATAGTCACGTGACGGACAAGACCACAAAAAGCTTTAACATTAGATATAGTCACGTGACAGACAAGACCACAAAAAGCTTTAACATTAGATATAGTCACGTGACAGACAAGACCACGAAAAGCTTTAACATTAGATATAGTCACGTGACAGTGACCACAAAAAGCTTTAACAGTCAGACGGACAAGACAAAAAGCTTTAACATTAGATATAGTCACGTGACAGACAAGACCACAAAAAGCTTTAACATTAGATATAGTCACGTGACAGACAAGACCACGAAAAGCTTTAACATTAGATATAGTCACGTGACAGACAAGACCACAAAAAGCTTTAACATTAGATATAGTCACATGACTAACAAGACCACAAAAAGCTTTAACATTAGATATAGTCACGTGACAGACAAGACCACAAAAAGCTTTAACATTAGATATAGTCACGTGACGGACAAGACCACAAAAAGCTTTAACATTAGATATAGTCACGTGACGGACAAGACCACAAAAAGCTTTAACATTAGATATAGTCACGTGACGGACAAGACCACAAAAAGCTTTAACATTAGATATAGTCACGTGACAGACAAGACCACAAAAAGCTTTAACATTAGATATAGTCACATGACTAACAAGACCACAAAACTTTAACATTAAAAGCTTTAACATTAGATATAGTCACGTGACTAACAAGACCACAAAAAGCTTTAACATTAGATATAGTCACATGACAGACAAGACCACGGAAAGCTTTAACATTAGATATAGTCACGTGACAGACAAGACCACAAAAAGCTTTAACATTAGATATAGTCTTAATAACAAAAGATAAACCAATATGAAGAAGTCAACACACAAGTAAGGAGGAATCCTGTGTATGATAATTCATTGAGTTGGTCTGTTTATAAATATATCATTTAATCTTTTGTGAGACAAGCCTTTTCCTTGGCTAATTTTTGTTTTATCACCAAATAACTAAAGAACTGATGTCATTTATGATTGGCCAATGTGATGGTGTAGAAAACTGTTGAAGGAAAAAGTCCTTTATAAATGTCAGAAATATTGCACTCTTTGATGGAATCAAAGAATTGACTTTAATTTTTTGCTTTTTTTTTTGGTGGGGGAGGGGTGTTATCAATCCATAACACAAAAAAACAGAGTTTACTCATGAGAAGAAACAAGTTTTCTGAAGAAGGGAGATAACTCAACCTTATATAGCAATGTATTACTGACAGCATGTTTCGTTGAAACCCACTCAGTAGTACCGGAAAAGTAGCCACTATATTTTGTTTCCAAAGGGACATAACTTTCCAAAAAAGGGGAAAATATTATTGAAATTCTGTAGTTTACGACAAGTAGATGGTACATTGTGCGTCATGTCTACATCACTTTCTTAAGCTTCTGTCCGTCAGGAACTTCAGACTCTATAACATCACTGTCTTTAGCTTCCATTTTAGCTCAAATTAATTTTGTTTTATGTACACATATACTTTAAATCCAGTTTTGTGAATTTTTATCAACAACAGAGGGAAATGCATGATGGGTATCTACTGCTGTTGTGCTGGTTTCACACAACTCACATAACTACTAAGTATCACCTGACTAACAATAAAATAAAAAGAGGTCAAATTAGTTTTTACTTTGATGGTTCACAGTGATGGTTCACTTTGATGGTTTTCACTGTGATGGTTCACTGCGATAGTTCACTGTGATGGTTCACTGTGATAGTTCACTTTGATGGTTCACTGCGATAGTTTCACTGTGATGGTTCACTGTGATGGTTCACTGTGAAAGTTTTCACTGTGATGGTTCACTGTGATGGTTCACTGTGATGGTTTTCACTGTGATGGTTCACTGTGATGGTTCACTGTGAAAGCTTTCACTGTGATGGTTCACTGTGATAGTTTTCACTGTGATGGTTCACTATGATGGTTCACTGTGATGGTTCACTGTGATGGTTCACTGTGATAGTTATCACTGTGATGGTTCACTGTGATGGTTCACTGTGATGGTTCACTGTGAAAGTTTTCACTGTGATGGTTTTCAGTTTGTGAATTTACAGTTTGTTTAAAAAACCTCAGGAGCAAGCTGCATGCATTACAAGGCACAGTGTATCAGTGTGTTGTGGAAATACACAAGTCCATATAGAATATTGTTGTCCTAGGTAGGAATGTCAATATTGAAGTAGAATACTAAAAACATGTCTTTTATCTCCCATTACAAATCTATTAATCCAAACGGCATTTAAACTGGAACACACAAGACAAAGCTGTGTGTGAAGTGTAACCAAATACCTAGTGAAAACTGGTGCCTGGACTGTGTATATGCACGCGACCAAAGACCCAGAGTAGACAACCCACAGGTACAGATCAATGACGGTGTCCTCTATCCTACTTCCAACCAGTGTGTCGGCTGATCTCAAAGGGTACCTCTATCTTTATAGCATGTTGTACATTTGTAGCTTACAGGACAACTCATCACAGCATGGCATCAGAGAGGTTTATAACTCAAGTAAAATCACAGGTTTATATCTAACACTGAACAACAGGTTCACAACTGATCACAGCATGGGTCGTAGAGGTTTACAACGTAAGTAACATGACAAGTTCATATCTAACACTGAACAAAGGGTTCACAACTCATCACAGCCTGGCATCATAGAGGTTTATAACTCAAGTAACATCACAGGTTTATATCTAACACTGAACAAAAGGTTCACAACTTGCAAAACATCATAGGTTCATATCTAACACTGAACAACAGGTTCACAACTCATCACAGCATGGCATCATAGAGGTTTACAACTCACATAATATAACAGGTTCATATATAACACAGAACCCAAGCTACACAACAAAATTTAACATCAGAGAGTTCCATATAGGGCCCTTGTGACTTCTGTAACACTAGCCAACCTCTTCTAAAATGCCAACAGGAGGTGCATTGTTTGCTGAAACTTTAAATTGTTTTGAACTGAATCCGATTTTTAATTGTGATTATGATACTGGAATGATTAATCAGTACATTTACTAGAACATGTAATATAATCATGTATAAGGAACTGTATGTAGTCCCTAACATATCTATACATTTGTGATGTTACTGCAGCCAATGTTATATTTTCTTAAATGGTGTTTATCTTTCTTTACAATATAAAGGACATAGATTCTGTCATTACGTTTAATTAGTAATCAACACCAAAAGCATGTAGTTGACCATTGTCTAAATCACAGTAGGGAGACACATTAGATCAGTCACGACACAGGCCTTACCACCCTGACACAGCAGGGTACAGCTAGTGTACCAGGCCTTACCACCCTGACACAGCAGGGAACAGCTAGTGTACCAGGCCTTACCACCCTGCAGTGTCAGGGTGGTTGGCATGGTACACTAGCTGTACCCTGCAGTGTCAGGGTAGTAAGGCCTGGTACACTAGCTGTACCCTGCAGTGTCAGGGTACCAGGCCTTACTACCCTGACACTGCAGGGTACAGCTAGTGTACCAGGCCTTACTACCCTGACACTGCAGGGTACAGCTAGTGTACCATGCCAACCACCCTGACACTGCAGGGTACAGCTAGTGTACCAGGCCTTACCACCCTGACACAGCAGGGTACAGCTAGTGTACCAGGCCTTACTACCCTGACACTGCAGGGTACAGCTAGTGTACCAGGCCTTACCACCCTGACACTGCAGGGTACAGCTAGTATACCAGGCCAACCACCCTGACACTGCAGGGTACAGCTAGTGTACCAGGCTAACGACACTGTTAATGGTACTCAACCACCCTGACACTGCAGGGTACAGCTAGTGTACCAGGCCTTACCACCCTGACACTGTAGGGTACAGCTAGTGTACCAGGCCTTACCACCCTGACACTGTAGGGTACAGCTAGTGTACCAGGCCTTACCACCCTGACACTGTAGGTTACAGCTAGTGTACCAGACCAACAACACATAAGGGCACTGCATTGATGCTGTCAAATCATGCATGCAGTAAGAAAAACACAACCAACAGAGGATGAAAGTGATCAAGGTCGAAAATTAATGAAATAAAAAAAATCTGGATCTATGAACATGTGTGAACATTATCCTAAAACCTTCATCAAACTGTGTCTCAGAAACCCTGTATCAATTAGACCTAGGTCATCCCTAGAACAGAGCCTCATGAGAACAGATAACCTGTTTAAATGAGACATGGTTCCTCCCTAGAACAAAATCCCTGGATGAACCAGACATCAGTCTCTGAAACTGAACCTCCCTAGAACAGATAACCTGTTTAAATGAGACATGGTTCCTCCCTAGAACAAAATCCCTGGATGAACCAGACATCAGTCTCTGAAACTGAACCTCCCTAGAACAGGTAACCTGTTTAAATGAGACATGGTTCCTCCCTAGAACAAAATCCCTGGATGAACCAGACATCAGTCTCTGAAACTGAACCTCCCTAGAACAGATAACCTGTTTAAATGAGACATGGTTCCTCCCTAGAACAAAATCCATGGATGAACCAGACATCAGTCTCTGAAACTGAACCTCCCTAGAACAGATAACCTGTTTAAATGAGACATGGTTCCTCCCTAGAACAAAATCCCTGGATGAACCAGACATCAGTCTCTGAAACTGAACCTCCCTAGAACAGGTAACCTGTTTAAATGAGACATGGTTCCTCCCTAGAACAAAATCCCTGGATGAACCAGACATCAGTCTCTGAAACTGAACCTCCCTAGAACAGATAACCTGTTTAAATGAGACATGGTTCCTCCCTAGAACAAAATCCCTGGATGAACCAGACATCAGTCTCTGAAACTGAACCTCCCTAGAACAGGTAACCTGTTTAAATGAGACATGGTTCCTCCCTAGAACAAAATCCCTGGATGAACCAGACATCAGTCTCTGAAACTGAACCTCCCTAGAACAGGTAACCTGTTTAAATGAGAGACCTAGGCCATTTAACTTTGAAGTATTGCTAATATCAGAGCAAACAGATTTTTCAGTAACAGTTAGTTTGTTTACCCTGTCCTCAGAACTGAGAACTATATATGGAGGGTAAGCGGTTATTAGAATAAGACCCGGCCAGACATTCACTACAAGTCTTGATAGTTTACAGGATTCCTAACACCTTCAAGATGAATGGAATGTGAGAGTTTTATATCACATTCACTACAACACATTCAGTAGGAGTGTACCTACAACAACAAACTAATGCTTATCACCTCAAAAAACCATTAAACCTCTTCCTCTCTTTGTTCTAGCCGAGTCTATAATAAGCAGGAGGTGTGATGAGGTTTAATTATACATCTTGCAAATTTACAGCTACTTCATCGCATACCATTCAGGGGAGATTACTCCAGTCAATCAGTAAATATTGATGGTTCAGTAATGGAATGTTATACCGCTCCACAACAAAGGGCGGACATCTTCATCACCCAACCTAACAGATCCTTACACCAACTCACATTGATCTGAAAGTCCTTGGATGACAGAAATTAATTAGACCACTAGAGGGCACCCTTGAGGACAGGGTCTGAAAGGTTGACTGGCAGGAATCAATATGGCCATCACTGGTCCACTGACAAATATGAAGTGGTCACACAGGCCTTGCTTGACCAGTGTATGTCATATCACCTTAACCATGATGGTCAATATCACTGAGGCAATCAGAATTCCTTAAAGATTTTCAAGTTAAAGAATTTTATAACAAGAGGTCTATGGAGCCTGTATCACTCACCTGGTTTTGTTTTAGCTAAAATTTAGCTAAAATTGCTTTATCTAAACTAAAGGAAAAGGATTCTAAAGATTTATAGCTATTTCACCAACAACCCTCTGCCTCTAGGGGGTTCAGCTCATTATGCAAATCCCCCCACACCCTTCACCTAAGGGTGCTTCAAACCAAATCTTGACAAATCCTGTGATTTCTGAAGGAGTTGCCCTTACGCAACCATGGTGTTAGATTCACTGTTTATACAAAATTAAATCCTTTCCATCAAAGAGTATTTCAGATAAAATTGAGGAAAATGCTGTCATCCCAACAGTAGAAGAATTTTGTAACTTTTAACTTATCCTCTATGTCCCCTATTTGGCCCCACCCTTCTGCTCCCCAGAGGTCAGATTCATTGTTAATACAAAATTGAGCCCTATTCTCTCAAGGATGCTTCTACCAAATTTGGACAACTGTCATTCCTACAGTAAAAAGTGATTTGCAATGTATGTGCAAATGGGCTCTGCCCCTTTGCCTAAGTGATTCCCATTCCCCAAAGATGCTTCTGACTGCTTCTGGCCAAAATACCTTCAGCCAAACGCTTTGTTTGAGTGTATGTGTGTAGTGATAGGTAGAGTGTATATTTGTAGCATGTGTGTGCAGGTACAAATAGAGTATGCGTGTGTAGCTAACTGGTAGAGCATACAGGTAGAGCATGTCTGTAGCTACAGTTAGGGTTTATGTTGGTAGCTACAGGTAAAGTGTATGTGTAGCTACAGGTAAAGTGTATGTGTGTTGTTACAGGTGAAGTGTATGTGTGTAGCTACAGGTAAAGTGTATGTGTGTTGTTACAGGTAAAGTGTATGTGTGTAGCTACAGGTAAAGTGTATGTGTGTTGTTACAGGTTAAGTGTATGTGTGTAGCTACAGGTAAAGTGTATGTGTGTTGTTACAGGTAAAGTGTCTGTGTGTAGTTACAGGTAAAGTGTATGCTTTAAGCTACAGGTAGAGTGTATGTGTGTAGTTACAGGTAAAGTGTATGTGTGTAGCTACAAGCAAAGTTTATGTGTAGCTACAGGTAAAGTGTATATGTGTAGCTAAAGGTAAAGTGTATGTGTGTAGCTACAGGTAAAGTGTTGTGTAACTAAAGGTAAAGTGTATGTGTGTTGTTACAGGTACTGTGTATGTGTAGCTACAGGTAAAGTGTATGTGTGTAGCTAAAGGTAAAGTGTATGTATGTAGCTACAGGTAAAGTGCATGTGTGTAGCTACAGGTAAAGTGTATGTGTGTAGTTACAGGTACAGTGTATGTATGTAGCTACAGGTAAAGTGTATGTGTTTAGCTACAGGTGAAGTGTATGTGTGTAGCTAAAGGTAAAGTGTATGTGTGTAGCTACAGGTAAAGTGTATGTGTGTTGTTACAGGTGAAGTGTATGTGTGTAGTTACAGGCACTGTGTATGTGTAGTTACAGGTAAAATGTCTGTGTAGTTACAGATAAAATGTATATGTGTAGCTACAGGTAACGTGTATGTGTGTAGCTACAGGTAAAGTGTATGTGTGTAGCTACAGGTAAAGTGTTGTGTAACTAAAGGTAAAGTGTATGTGTGTTGTTACAGGTACTGTGTATGTGTAGCTACAGGTAAAGTGTATGTGTGTAGCTAAAGGTAAAGTGTATGTATGTAGCTACAGGTAAAGTGCATGTGTGTAGCTACAGGTAAAGTGTATGTGTGTAGTTACAGGTACAGTGTATGTATGTAGCTACAGGTAAAGTGTATGTGTTTAGCTACAGGTGAAGTGTATGTGTGTAGCTAAAGGTAAAGTGTATGTGTGTAGCTACAGGTAAAGTGTATGTGTGTTGTTACAGGTGAAGTGTATGTGTGTAGTTACAGGCACTGTGTATGTGTAGTTACAGGTAAAATGTCTGTGTAGTTACAGATAAAATGTATATGTGTAGCTACAGGTAACGTGTATGTGTGTAGCTACAGGTAAAGTGTATGTGTGTAGCTACAGGTAAAGTGTTGTGTAACTACAGGTAAAGTGTATGTCTGTAGTTACAGGTACTGTATATGTGTAGCTACAGGTAAAGTATATGTATGTAGCTACAGGTAAAGTGTATGTGTGTTGTTACAGGTGAAGTGTATGTGTGTAGCTACAGGTAAAGTGTATGTATGTAGCTACAGGTAAAGTGTATGTGTGTTGTTACAGGTGAAGTGTATGTGTGTAGTTACAGGTAAAGTGTATGTATGTAGCTACAGGTAAAGTGTATGTGTGTTGTTACAGGTAAAGTGTATGTGTGTAGTTACAGGTACTGTGTATGTCTAGTTACATGTAAAATGTCTGTGTAGTTACAGGTAAAAAGTGTATGTGTAGCTACAGGTAAAGTGTATGTGTGTAGTTACAGGTAAAGTGTATGTTTTAAGCTACAGGTAAAGTGTATGTGTGTAGTTACAGGTAAAGTGTATGTGTGTAGCTACAAGCAAAGTGCATGTGTAGCTACAGGTAAAGTGTCTGTGTGTAGTTACAGGTAAAGTGTATGTGTGTAGTTACAGGTAAAGTGTATGTGTGTAGCTACAGGTAAAGTGTATGTGTGTTGTTATAGGTGAAGTGTATATGTGTAGCTACAGGTAAAGTGTATGTGTGTAGCTACAGGTAAAGTGTATGTGTGTTGTTATAGGTGAAGTGTATATGTGTAGCTACAGGTAAAGTTTATGTGTGTAGCTACAGGTAAAGTTTATGTGTGTAGCTACAGGTAAAATGTATGTGTGTAGCTACAGGTAAAGTGTATGTGTGTAGCTACAGGTAAAGTGTCTGTTTAGTTACAGGTAAAGTGTCTGTGTGTAGCTACAGGTAAAATGTATGTGTGTAGCTACAGTTAAAATGTATGTGTGTGTAGTATATATAACAGTTGTACAAACATAGTTTGGCTACAATTTACATGATACATTGAAATGAAAGTTCATTCTATAAATCAGATTTAATCATCAAAAAAGAACGTTTTTTTCATTGATCTACATTTTGTCCTGATCAGTTGAGAATCACTTTTATCAAGTAGCCCTAATAGTGAAGTCTTTATCTAGCTACTGAACAACTGTTTTGGTTTCATTATCAATGCTACATCTGTCACACCAACAAAATACACACTTTCAATCAAAGAGACTATAACGCACCATAGTGAGAGCAGAACTGTACACCCAAATACAAACTGGGAAGCCATTGTAAGGACACAGTTTCTGTGTGATTTAAATGTATAGTAGAACTTACTACACAAAGCTATTTAAAACTACTGAATGATGACCATGAGTAAACAACACTTACCTTCAAACCATATTCTACTGTTGACATGGTATGTATATTGGCCTGTAATGAAGTGTCAGCTGTCCTTGTCACACATGGACTCCACAAGTCACACATTTAACACAGCACATGTTTGTAATTAAAAACAGAAAATATTCATATGTTAAATGTGTCTCTGTAGCACCTGCCGCAACACGCCGAACAGCTGTACAATAGTAAGGTGGGCACATACTGTCCATCAACACAGAGAAATGAAATACATGCTTCTAATGATAGCCATTGTCCTACCACAGACAATTGTCAGTACGACATAAAAAAACATTTAATGAGTCTACTGTTAATCCTATTAAGTCAACAAAACAAAATACAGAGTAAGCATGAGCTCTCAGTATTGCATTACGACGTCATGCTGATCAATAAGTGGATGGTATTAAGTATTGTTGTATACACCTATGATTGAAGTGTAGCCAGGTGTGTAATTATATACCTGTGATCTACCTGTACCACTTAAATCTCCTTCAAGGATGGCTTTTCTTTTTATCCTTTACCTATATACTAATTGAATTAAGACTTAGTATGTCATCAAATCAAGCATACTTAAAAACATTTTTGTGTCCTAGTTATTATACACCACACAATAATAACCAACTACACAATGTTTAAATAGAATTTTCAAACACACATCTGAACTTTAATTAGCCAATTTCTTACATAACTAACAATTTGATTTGCCACAGTTGTTCTAAGTCATCAATCAAATTTTCAGAGAAAGAGAACACTCTTAAAGATACTTCTCTGATAAAACGTTTTCCAACAAGACACTCTGTGGGGGTATAATCTAACAATACACCCCTCTAACACTACATCCCTCTTACAATACACCCCTCTAACACTACATCCCTCTTACTAACACTACATCCCTCTTACAATACACCCTCTAACATGATCTCCCTCTTACAATACCCCCTCTAACATTACATCCCTCTAACAATACACCCCTCTAACATTACATCCCTCTTACAATACACCCCTCTAACACTACATCTCTGTTACAATACACTCCTCTAACATTACATCCCTCTTACAATTCACCCCTCTAACATTACATCCCTCTTACAATACACCCCTCTAACACTACATCTCTGTTACAATACACTCCTCTAACATTACATCCCTCTTACAATTCACCCCTCTAACATTACATCCCTCTTACAATTCACCCCTCTAACACTACATCTCTGTTACAATACACTCCTCTAACATTACATCCCTCTTACAATTCACCCCTCTAACACTACATCCCTCTTACAATAAACCCCTCTAACATTACATCTCTCTTACAATACACCCCTCTAACATTACATCCCTCTTACAATACACCCCTCTAACACTACATCCCTCTAACAATACAGCCCTCTAACACTACATCCCTCTTACCATACACCCCTCTAACACTACATCCCTCTAACAATACACCCCTCTAACACTACATCCCTCTTACTATACCCCCTCTAACATGATGTTTTTCTAACAAAGGACTCACTTTGACACTAGTTATCATTGGATTAAAAAAAAATATGTAGATTATTTGTACTGACGATTGTGTATTTGCTAGGAACAAAATAACGCCCATAATACTGCCAACATCCGCCCACATCCCGGTTTTTAATCTCAGTATTGCCCGCATCCAAGTTTTAATTAAGTTACACATAATCTGGCTCCAGTTCTGATTCAAAATTGATAATATTTGCTTTTATTGCGAAATATGGATGGAAAAAACATAGTAGAATTTCTAAAAATATTATAAAAAAATTAATTAAAAAAAAAAAAGGACGTCAGAGAAAGCAAGGAGAAAGTTAGATCATTTGCCCTTACATGCAACTATTCACAATAGGCCTCGGCTCATTCATCACTTGATATAGCATAACGATGTCATCAATTAACATTTATATTTGTTTGTTTTACCATGTGAATTCTGGGAGAAATTAAATAAATTGCCTGTGTGTGATTAGTACAAAATTATCTCAACCCTTGGGATCATCTTCTCATAGGCATGGAAGATATCAACTTACATGTGATACTCTAAAAGAATGATGATGCAATATTGTTTCACGTGTGACTGTGACGCTGTCTAGGAAGGGTGAAGTGACATTGTCTGACATGTGACTGTGACACTGTCTAGGAAGGGTGAAGTGACATTGTCTTACATGTGACTGTGATGCTGTCTAGGAAGGGTGAAGTGACATTGTCTGACATGTGACTGTGACGCTGTCTAGGAAGGGTGAAGTGACATTGTCCTACATGTGACTGTGACACTGTCTAGGAAGGGTGAAGTGACATTGTCTTACATGTGACTGTGACGCTGTCTAGGAAGGGTGAAGTGACATCGTCATACATGTGACTGTGACGCTGTCTAGGAAGTGTGAAGTGACATTGTCTTACATGTGACTGTGACGCTGTCTAGGAAAGGTGAAGTGACATTGTCTTACATGTGACTGTGACGCTGTCTAGGAAAGGTGAAGTGACATTGTCTTACATGTGACTGTGACACTGTCTAGGAAGGGTGAAGTGACATTGTCTGACATGTGACTGTGACGCTGTCTAGGAAAGGTGAAGTGACATTGTCTTACATGTGACTGTGACACTGTCTAGGAAGGGTGAAGTGACATTGTCTGACATGTGACTGTGACGCTGTCTAGGAAGGGTGAAGTGACATTGTGTTACATGTGACTGTGACGCTGTCTAGGAAGGGTAAAGTGACATAATGTTACATGTGACTGTGATGCTATCTAGGAAGGGTGAAGTGACATTGTCTTACATGTGACTGTGACGCTGTCTAGGAAGGGTGAAGTGACCTCTTACATGTGACTGTGATGCTGTCTAGGATGGGTGAAGTGACCTCTTACATGTGACTGTGATGCTGTCTAGGAAGGGTGAAGTGACATTGTGTTACATGTGACTGTGACGCTGTCTAGGAAGTGTGAAGTGACATTGTCTTACATGTGACTGTGATGCTGTCTAGGAAAGGTGAAGTGACCTCTTATATGTGACTGTGACACTGTCTAGGAAGTGTGAAGTGACATTGTCTTACATGTGACTGTGATGCTGTCTAGGAAGGGTGAAGTGACATTATGTTACATGTGACTGTGATGCTGTCTAGGAAGGGTGAAGTGACCTCTTACATGTGACTGTGATGCTGTCTAGGAAGGGTGAAGTGACATTGTGTTACATGTGACTGTGACGCTGTCTATGAAGTGTGAAGTGACATTGTCTTACATGTGACTGTGATGCTGTCTAGGAAAGGTGAAGTGACCTCTTACATGTGACTGTGACACTGTCTAGGAAGTGTGAAGTGACCTCTTACATGTGACTGTGACGCTGTCTAGGAAGGCTGAAGTGACATTGTCTTACATGTGACTGTGATGCTATCTAGGAAGGGTGAAGTGACATTATGTTACATGTGACTGTGACGCTGTCTAGGATGGGTGAAGTGACATTGTCTTACATGTGACTGTGATACTGTCTAGGAAGGGTGAAGTGACATTATGTTACATGTGACTGTGACGCTGTCTAGGAAGGGTGAAGTGACATTGTCTTACATGTGACTGTGATACTGTCTAGGAAGGGTGAAGAGACATTGCCTTACATGTAAGCTATGGACTACTACCTGAAACTCTCTGTTAGAAGAAAAAGTCATATCTCTTTAACAGCCAGAATTCCATATTGTAAACTTCCTGTTACAGGTCAAGGTCAAACCTACTGAACAGCTTCATTTGCACATACTTTGTATCATTGTATGCAATAGTAAATAAAAGATGTCTAGGACTCTATCGCATTTCTAGTGTGTGACTCATCATGTTGTTGGGGACTGAATATGAGTCTAGGATTCCTGACAAGATTTCTGTGAAATGATTGGACCAGGTACTGATCATCATGTGACACAGATCAATCTACCCTGTTTTGTTAATAACAAGGTTACTTGTTAGTGACCTCTATAAGGATCAGAAGCATTAAGAAACAGAAAACAATTTACATTTGCATGGTGTCTGTAAAACAGGAGATAAGATGGATATGGACTTTGTGACAAGAGACAACAATTTACTACACATATACAATGTCCACTGGGAAAAAGGAAATTAAACAATTTTGCATGTATTGGAAACAGTATTGAAACTAATCAATATTCTTCTGTCTGTTAATTGAAAATGAACCTAATACACTGTATATTGTTCCCCAATAGGTCTGTAGATAAGGTAATACAACAGTGAATCTACAGGATTCATTGATGTAAAAATCTTCAAAGTCATAGGTATACAAGTATAGAAAGGTATAATCTGCAAGGTCACAGTTGTATACAGACAGGTGGTATCTTCAAGGTCACAGTTGTATACAGACAGGTGGTATCTTCAAGGTCACAGTTGTATACAGGCAGGTGGTATCTTCAAGGTCACAGTTGTACACAGGCAGTTGGTATCTTCAAGGTCATAGTTGTATACAGACAGGTGGTATCTTCAAGGTCACAGTTGTACACAGGCAGGTGGTATCTTCAAGGTCATAGTTGTATACAGACAGGTGGTATCTTCAAGGTCACAGTTGTATACAGACAGGTGGTATCTTCAAGGTCACAGTTGTATACAGGCAGGTGGTATCTTCAAGGTCACAGTTGTATACAGGCAGGTGGTAACTTCAAGGTCACAGCTGTACACAGGCAGGTGGTATCTTCACGGTCACAGTTGTATACAGGCAGGTGGTATCTTCAAGGTCATGACTGTACACAAGCAGGTGGAATCTTCAAGGTCACAGTTGTATATATATATAATTGTGTGCGCTTGAAGATGTGACCTGTTTATAAAGACAGGTAGTAACAGTTGTATATAGACAGTGTATATAGACAGGTAGTAACAATTGTATATAGACAGGTAGTAACAGTTGTATATAGACTGTTGCTAACAGTTATATATAGACAGGTAGTAACAGTTGTATATAGACAGGTAGTAACAATTGTATATAGACAGGTAGTAACAGTTGTATATAGATAGGTGGTAACAGTTATATATAGACAGGTAGTAACAGTTATATATAGACAGGTAGTAACAGTTGTATATAGACAGGTAGTAACAGTTGTA